>NC_079191.1:443040620-443310620 GCF_029499605.1 Hyla sarda | reverse complement strand
TTCACCCCCGGTCACTATATACAATGTATCCAGAAAGTCTTCACCCCCCGGTCACTATATACAATGTATGCAGGAAGTCTTCACCCGGTCACTATATACAATGTATCCAGAAAGTCTCCACCCCCTGGTCACTATATACAATGTATCCAGAAAGTCTTCACCCCCCGGTCACTATATACAATGTATGCAGGAAGTCTTCACCCGGTCACTATATACAATGTATCCAGAAAGTCTCCACCCCCTGGTCACTATATACAATGTATCCAGAAAGTCTTCACCCCCCGGTCACTATATACAATGTATGCAGGAAGTCTTCAGTCCCGGTCCCTTCTGTCACGTTCTGTTCTGTTGCTCCTCGTGTTTCCCACCATTCTGCCCCCATAATGATAAAGTGATCACAATATATTCTTACGTGAGTCATTGTGTCGATTCTTCCTACATCCAAGGACATTAAGGCTGGAGACAGGAGGGGAGATTCATCCCGACCGCAGCTTTAATCTTATTAGGATTGAAATGTGATGAATGAACCCGAACCCATCCATCCCCCTGATAGTGATGAGAATGGTGGATGGCGTCATGTCCCGGGAGGTGGAGTACTGCCATAAACCTCCGGCTGCATTATACTTATCCGGACCTGATTTATGGGGAACATTTTAGAAATAAAGAGAACTGAATGTTTATTTTAAATCATCTTTAGACTTTTAGATCTGTCTGTGTCAGGGACACTAAATAAGAAGAAATATAGTATAAAGAGATTCTCTTTTAGGGTTTTTTAGGACTATTTCATCCAGGGCCATCTTTAAGGTGGGGCAAAAGGGGCAGCTGCCCTGGCCCTGTCATTCCTGGGGGCCCAAAGCAGCTAGCTACCGCTGTACCGCTCCGTCCCTGCTGCAAAGCGTCCGCAGGGCAGCCCGAAATGCTTAACCTCTTCAGGACGCAGGGCGTATGCATATGCCCTGCATCCTGAGTCTTAAAGGACGTAGGGCGTATGGATATGCCCGTGGGAATTCCGGTCCCCTCCGCTTGCCGGGCGGGGACCGGGATGCCTGCTGATATTGTTCAGCAGGCATCCGGCATATCGCCCATATCCAGGCATCCCAGCTTATCAATTCAGATCTGTGATTTGTCGCTATTCCGGGCTGATCGGGTCTCTGTTGACCCGATCGCCCGGAAAATAGGGATGATCGGAGCTGTCAGTGACAGCCCCGATCGTCCTAAGGGATAGGAGCGAGGTTGCAGTGGTGCCACCTCCTCCTATCTCCTGCCATTAGTCAGCAATGACTACTGACCAATGGCAGTTGAAAACGGGGGGTTACCATGGAAACCCCTCGCTCTGCCCGCCCCAGATGTCGGGCTGAACGGGGGGAGAAGATGGAGGCCGGTACCTGGGGGACTTTCATGCGGTGGGGACCACTGATCATCGGTGGTATTAGCGGAGATCAGCGGCAGAGGTAGGAAGGCGACGGTGCAGAGCATCAAGGAAGGTGGCAGTAAAGCGATCTTTACTGCTGCCTTCTACTGGTTGCCAAACTGCAACTCCCAGCATGCCCAGACAGCCAAATGCTTCTCTGGGAGTTGTAGTTTTGAAACATCTGGAGGGTCACAGTTTTGAGCGGAGGTGGGGGGGGGTTAGTGAATTGGCACAGTGGAGGGAGGGGAGGGGGGTTAATGAATTGGCACAGGGGGAAGGAGGGGAGGGGGTTAATATAATGGCACAGGGGGGAGAAGGGGGTTAATGAAATGTTACAGAGGGGAGAGAGGGTTAATGAAATGTTACAGAGGGGAGAGAGGGTTAATGAAATGGAACAGAGGATGAGAGGAGGTGGGCAATGAAATGGCACAGGGAGGGGGGGTTAATGAAATGGCACAGGTGATGGACGGGTTAATAAAATGGCACAGGGGGATTGGGGGGGGTAATTAAAATGGGGGGTTGTGAATGAAATGGCATGGGGGGGGTAATTAAAATTGCACAGGGGGATCAGAGAGGCCACTTCAATTCCCAATCCCCCCTCTGTTCCCCCTGTGCCATTTCAATTCCCAGCCCCCCCCCCCCTCCCCTCTGATCCCCCTGTGCTATTTCATCCCCTTTCCCTATCAGAAGGGGGGGTTGAAATGGTACAGAAGGGGGGGGGTGGTAATTGAAATGGCAAAGGGGGGATCAGCAATGGAGAGCACTGGAAAAATGCAGAGTCTAACATGTTTGTCCCGCAGATGCTGAAGAGATGAAGTGTTGGCTGGAAGAAGACATCATGGTTGTCTGAGCCGGATGCAGAAGAAAAGGAAAGAGGACGACGCTGATCAGAAAACATGTGATTGCGAGTCCCTAAATGTAATCACTTATATGATATACAGAACCTGTGTACAGCTGGTATATACCTCTATATTGTCCTGTATATAATCACTTATATGATATACAGAGCCAGTGTACAGCTGGTATATAGCAATATATGGTCCTGTATATAATCACTTATATGGTGTACAGATCCTGTATATACCTCTATATGGTCACTGTATTGGGGGGGGGGGGATAGTTGGGGAATCTTGGTTTGTATATAGTGGATTTTATTTAATAACAGAAAAGTGGAATTATCCAGTCACTAATGGTCCTTGTGTGGTGGGCGATCTTGGGCCGGCCCTGCTGCTGCACTGCGGCTCACTGTACTAAAGCGAGCAGCCTTAAAACGATGAGCCTGCGATCGGGACTGACGGGGGACGATGCAAATGTGGCATTCCTCCACAGACCCACGCAGGAGGACGTCAGCGACGTCACATGTCAGTCCCGGCCGCCGCAAGAAACAAGAAACCACGGACGACCAAGTGAATGTGTCTGTAGTGTGTGTCTGTAGTGTGTCTGCAGTGTGTATGTCTGTAGTGTGTGTCTGTAATGTGTGTGTCTGTAATGTGTGTGTCTGTAGTGTGTATGTCTGTAGTGTGTCTGTAGTGTGTATGTCTGTAGTGTGTATGTCTGTAGTGTGTGTCTGCAGTGTGTGTCTGTAGTGTGTCTGTAGTGTGTGTCTGTAGTGTGTCTGTAGTGTGTATGTCTGTAGTGTGTATGTCTGTAGTGTGTGTCTGCAGTGTGTGTGTCTGTAGTGTGTGTGTCTGTAGTGTGTCTGCAGTGTGTGTCTGCAGTGTGTGTCTGCAGTGTGTGTCTGCAGTGTGTGTCTCTAGTGTGTGTCTCTAGTATGTGTCTGTAGTGTGTATGTCTGTAGTGTGTGTGTCTGTAGTGTGTGTGTCTGTAGTGTGTCTGCAGTGTGTGTGTCTGTAGTGTGTGTGTCTGTAGTGAGTGTCTGCAGTGTGTGTGTCTGTAGTGTGTGTGTCTGTAGTGTGTCTGCAGTGTGTGTGTCTGTAGTGTGTGTGTCTGTAGTGTGTGTCTGTAGTGTGTCTGTAGTGAGTGTCACCAGTGTGTGTCTGTAGTGAGTGTCACCAGTGTGTGTCTGTAGTGTGTGTCTGTAGTGTGTGTGTCTGTAGTGTGTGTCTGTAGTGTGTGTCTGTAGTGTGTGTGTCTGTAGTGTGTGTGTCTGTAGTGTGTGTCTGCAGTGTGTGTCTGTAGTGTGTGTCTGTAGTGTGTGTCTGCAGTGTGTGTCTGTAGTGTGTGTCTGTAGTGTGTGTCTGTAGTGTGTCTGTAGTGAGTGTCACCAGTGTGTGTCTGCAGTGTGTCTGTAGTGTGTCTGTAGTGAGTGTCACCAGTGTGTGTCTGCAGTGTGTTTCTATAGTTTGTCTGTAGTGTGTGTCAGTGTGTGTCTGCAGTGTGTGTCTGTAGTGTGTGTCTGTAGTGTGTGTCTGTAGTGTGTGTGTCTGCAGTGTGTGTCTGTAGTGTGTGTCTGTAGTGTGTGTCTGCAGTGTGTCTGTAGTGTGTCTGTAGTGTGTCTGTAGTGTGTCTGTAGTGTGTGTCTGTAGTGTGTGTCTGCAGTGTGTGTCTGTAGTGTGTCTGTAGTGTGTATGTCTGTAGTGTGTATGTCTGTAGTGTGTGTCTGCAGTGTGTGTCTGTAGTGTGTCTGTAGTGTGTGTCTGTAGTGTGTCTGTAGTGTGTATGTCTGTAGTGTGTATGTCTGTAGTGTGTGTCTGCAGTGTGTGTGTCTGTAGTGTGTGTGTCTGTAGTGTGTCTGCAGTGTGTGTCTGCAGTGTGTGTCTGCAGTGTGTGTCTGCAGTGTGTGTCTCTAGTGTGTGTCTCTAGTATGTGTCTGTAGTGTGTATGTCTGTAGTGTGTGTGTCTGTAGTGTGTGTGTCTGTAGTGTGTCTGCAGTGTGTGTGTCTGTAGTGTGTGTGTCTGTAGTGTGTGTCTGCAGTGTGTGTGTCTGTAGTGTGTGTGTCTGTAGTGTGTCTGCAGTGTGTGTGTCTGTAGTGTGTGTCTGTAGTGTGTCTGTAGTGAGTGTCACCAGTGTGTGTCTGTAGTGAGTGTCACCAGTGTGTGTCTGTAGTGTGTGTCTGTAGTGTGTGTGTCTGTAGTGTGTGTGTCTGTAGTGTGTGTCTGCAGTGTGTGTCTGTAGTGTGTGTCTGTAGTGTGTGTCTGCAGTGTGTGTCTGCAGTGTGTGTCTGTAGTGTGTGTCTGTAGTGTGTGTCTGTAGTGTGTCTGTAGTGAGTGTCACCAGTGTGTGTCTGCAGTGTGTCTGTAGTGTGTCTGTAGTGAGTGTCACCAGTGTGTGTCTGCAGTGTGTTTCTATAGTTTGTCTGTAGTGTGTGTCAGTGTGTGTCTGCAGTGTGTGTCTGTAGTGTGTGTCTGTAGTGTGTGTGTCTGCAGTGTGTGTCTGTAGTGTGTGTCTGTAGTGTGTGTCTGCAGTGTGTCTGTAGTGTGTCTGTAGTGTGTCTGTAGTGTGTCTGTAGTGTGTGTCTGTAGTGTGTGTCTGCAGTGTGTGTCTGTAGTGTGTGTCTGTGGTGTGTGTGTCTGCAGTGTGTGTCTGTAGTGTGTCTGTAGTGTGTGTGTCTGTAGTGTGTGTGTCTGCAGTGTGTGTCTGTAGTGTGTGTCTGTAGTGTGTGTCTGTAGTGTGTCTGTAGTGTCTCTGTAGTGTGTGTCTGTAGTGAGTGTCACCAGTGTGTGTCTGTAGTGTGTGTCTGTAGTGAGTGTCACCAGTGTGTGTCTGTAGTGTGTATGTCTGTAGTGTGTGTGTCTGTAGTGTGTGTGTCTGTAGTGTGTCTGTAGTGTGTGTCTGTAGTGTGTGTGTCTGTAGTGTGTGTCTGTAGTGTGTGTGTCTGTAGTGTGTGTGTCTGTAGTGTGTGTCTGTAGTGTGTGTCTGCAGTGTGTGTCTGTAGTGTGTGTCTGTAGTGTGTGTGTCTGTAGTGTGTGTCTGTAGTGTGTGTGTCTGTAGTGTGTGTCTGTAGTGTGTGTCTGCAGTGTGTGTCTGCAGTGTGTGTCTGTAGTGTGTGTGTCTGTAGTGTGTGTGTCTGTAGTGTGTGTGTCTGTAGTGTGTGTCTGCAGTGTGTGTCTGCAGTGTGTGTCTGCAGTGTGTGTCTGTAGTGTGTGTCTGCAGTGTGTGTCTGCAGTGTGTGTCTGTAGTGTGTGTCTGTAGTGTGTGTCTGTAGTGTGTGTGTCTGTAGTGTGTGTGTCTGTAGTGTGTGTCTGCAGTGTGTGTCTGCAGTGTGTGTCTGCAGTGTGTGTCTGCAGTGTGTGTCTGTAGTGTGTGTCTGCAGTGTGTGTCTGCAGTGTGTGTCTGTAGTGTGTGTCTGTAGTGTGTGTCTGTAGTGTGTGTCAGCAGTGTGTGTCTGCAGTGTGTGTCTGTAGTGTGTGTGTCTGTAGTGTGTGTGTCTGTAGTGTGTGTGTCTGTAGTGTGTCTGTAGTGTGTGTCTGTAGTGTGTGTTTGTAGTGTGTGTGTCTGTAGTGTGTGTGTGTCTGTAGTGTGTCTGTAGTGTGTGTCTGTAGTGTGTGTCTGTAGTGTGTGTGTCTGTAGTGTATGTCTGTAGTGTGTGTCTGTAGTGAGTGTCACCAGTGTGTGTCTGTAGTGTGTCTGTAGTGTGTGTCTGTAGTGTGTGTGTCTGTAGTGTGTGTGTCTGTAGTGTGTCTGTAGTGTGTGTCTGTAGTGTGTGTCTGTAGTGTGTGTCTGCAGTGTGTGTCTGCAGTGTGTGTCTGTAGTGTGTGTCTGTAGTGTGTGTGTCTGCAGTGTGTGTCTGTAGTGTGTGTCTGTAGTGTGTGTCTGTAGTGTGTGTCAGCAGTGTGTGTCTGCAGTGTGTGTCTGTAGTGTGTGTGTCTGTAGTGTGTGTGTCTGTAGTGTGTCTGTAGTGTGTGTCTGTAGTGTGTGTTTGTAGTGTGTGTGTCTGTAGTGTGTGTGTGTCTGTAGTGTGTCTGTAGTGTGTGTCTGTAGTGTGTGTCTGTAGTGTGTGTGTCTGTAGTGTATGTCTGTAGTGTGTGTCTGTAGTGAGTGTCACCAGTGTGTGTCTGTAGTGTGTGTCACCAGTGTGTGTCTGTAGTGTGTGTCTGTAGTGTGTGTCTGTAGTGTGTGTCTGTAGTGTGTGTGTCTGTAGTGTGTGTCTGTAGTGTGTGTCACCAGTGTGTGTCACCAGTGTGTGTCACCAGTGTGTGTCTGTAGTGTGTGTCACCAGTGTGTGTCTGTAGTGTGTGTCACCAGTGTGTGTCTGTAGTGTGTGTCTGTAGTGTGTGTCTGTAGTGTGTGTCACCAGTGTGTGTCTGTAGTGTGTGTCACCAGTGTGTGTCTGTAGTGTGTGTGTCTGTAGTGTGTGTCTGTAGTGTGTGTCTGTAGTGTGTCTGTAGTGTATGTCTGTAGTGTGTGTCTGTAGTGTGTGTCTGCAGTGTGTGTGTCTGTAGTGTGTGTCTGTAGTGTGTGTCACCAGTGTGTGTCTGTAGTGTGTGTGTCTGTAGTGTGTCTGTAGTGTGTGTCTGTAGTGTGTGTCTGTAGTGTGTGTCTGCAGTGTGTGTCTGCAGTGTGTGTCTGTAGTGTGTGTCTGTAGTGTGTGTGTCTGCAGTGTGTGTCTGTAGTGTGTGTCTGTAGTGTGTGTCTGTAGTGTGTGTCAGCAGTGTGTGTCTGCAGTGTGTGTCTGTAGTGTGTGTGTCTGTAGTGTGTGTGTCTGTAGTGTGTCTGTAGTGTGTGTCTGTAGTGTGTGTTTGTAGTGTGTGTGTCTGTAGTGTGTGTGTGTCTGTAGTGTGTCTGTAGTGTGTGTCTGTAGTGTGTGTCTGTAGTGTGTGTGTCTGTAGTGTATGTCTGTAGTGTGTGTCTGTAGTGAGTGTCACCAGTGTGTGTCTGTAGTGTGTGTCACCAGTGTGTGTCTGTAGTGTGTGTCTGTAGTGTGTGTCTGTAGTGTGTGTCTGTAGTGTGTGTGTCTGTAGTGTGTGTCTGTAGTGTGTGTCTGTAGTGTGTGTCACCAGTGTGTGTCACCAGTGTGTGTCTGTAGTGTGTGTCACCAGTGTGTGTCTGTAGTGTGTGTCACCAGTGTGTGTCTGTAGTGTGTGTCTGTAGTGTGTGTCTGTAGTGTGTGTCACCAGTGTGTGTCTGTAGTGTGTGTCACCAGTGTGTGTCTGTAGTGTGTGTGTCTGTAGTGTGTGTCTGTAGTGTGTGTCTGTAGTGTGTCTGTAGTGTATGTCTGTAGTGTGTGTGTCTGTAGTGTGTGTCTGCAGTGTGTGTCTGCAGTGTGTGTCTGCAGTGTGTGTCTGTAGTGTGTGTCTGCAGTGTGTGTCTGCAGTGTGTGTCTGTAGTGTGTGTCTGTAGTGTGTGTCTGTAGTGTGTGTGTCTGTAGTGTGTGTGTCTGTAGTGTGTGTCTGCAGTGTGTGTCTGCAGTGTGTGTCTGCAGTGTGTGTCTGCAGTGTGTGTCTGTAGTGTGTGTCTGCAGTGTGTGTCTGCAGTGTGTGTCTGTAGTGTGTGTCTGTAGTGTGTGTCTGTAGTGTGTGTCAGCAGTGTGTGTCTGCAGTGTGTGTCTGTAGTGTGTGTGTCTGTAGTGTGTGTGTCTGTAGTGTGTGTGTCTGTAGTGTGTCTGTAGTGTGTGTCTGTAGTGTGTGTTTGTAGTGTGTGTGTCTGTAGTGTGTGTGTGTCTGTAGTGTGTCTGTAGTGTGTGTCTGTAGTGTGTGTCTGTAGTGTGTGTGTCTGTAGTGTATGTCTGTAGTGTGTGTCTGTAGTGAGTGTCACCAGTGTGTGTCTGTAGTGTGTCTGTAGTGTGTGTCTGTAGTGTGTGTGTCTGTAGTGTGTGTGTCTGTAGTGTGTCTGTAGTGTGTGTCTGTAGTGTGTGTCTGTAGTGTGTGTCTGCAGTGTGTGTCTGCAGTGTGTGTCTGTAGTGTGTGTCTGTAGTGTGTGTGTCTGCAGTGTGTGTCTGTAGTGTGTGTCTGTAGTGTGTGTCTGTAGTGTGTGTCAGCAGTGTGTGTCTGCAGTGTGTGTCTGTAGTGTGTGTGTCTGTAGTGTGTGTGTCTGTAGTGTGTCTGTAGTGTGTGTCTGTAGTGTGTGTTTGTAGTGTGTGTGTCTGTAGTGTGTGTGTGTCTGTAGTGTGTCTGTAGTGTGTGTCTGTAGTGTGTGTCTGTAGTGTGTGTGTCTGTAGTGTATGTCTGTAGTGTGTGTCTGTAGTGAGTGTCACCAGTGTGTGTCTGTAGTGTGTGTCACCAGTGTGTGTCTGTAGTGTGTGTCTGTAGTGTGTGTCTGTAGTGTGTGTCTGTAGTGTGTGTGTCTGTAGTGTGTGTCTGTAGTGTGTGTCTGTAGTGTGTGTCACCAGTGTGTGTCACCAGTGTGTGTCTGTAGTGTGTGTCACCAGTGTGTGTCTGTAGTGTGTGTCACCAGTGTGTGTCTGTAGTGTGTGTCTGTAGTGTGTGTCTGTAGTGTGTGTCACCAGTGTGTGTCTGTAGTGTGTGTCACCAGTGTGTGTCTGTAGTGTGTGTGTCTGTAGTGTGTGTCTGTAGTGTGTGTCTGTAGTGTGTCTGTAGTGTATGTCTGTAGTGTGTGTCTGTAGTGTGTGTCTGCAGTGTGTGTGTCTGTAGTGTGTGTCTGTAGTGTGTGTCACCAGTGTGTGTCTGTAGTGTGTGTGTCTGTAGTGTGTCTGTAGTGTGTGTCTGTAGTGTGTGTCTGTAGTGTGTGTCTGCAGTGTGTGTCTGCAGTGTGTGTCTGTAGTGTGTGTCTGTAGTGTGTGTGTCTGCAGTGTGTGTCTGTAGTGTGTGTCTGTAGTGTGTGTCTGTAGTGTGTGTCAGCAGTGTGTGTCTGCAGTGTGTGTCTGTAGTGTGTGTGTCTGTAGTGTGTGTGTCTGTAGTGTGTCTGTAGTGTGTGTCTGTAGTGTGTGTTTGTAGTGTGTGTGTCTGTAGTGTGTGTGTGTCTGTAGTGTGTCTGTAGTGTGTGTCTGTAGTGTGTGTCTGTAGTGTGTGTGTCTGTAGTG
Source organism: Hyla sarda (assembly GCF_029499605.1). NCBI lineage: Eukaryota > Metazoa > Chordata > Amphibia > Anura > Hylidae > Hyla > Hyla sarda. The sequence goes on along the minus strand of NC_079191.1, from coordinate 443,301,329 downwards.
TATGTCTGTAGTGTGTGTCTGTAGTGAGTGTCACCAGTGTGTGTCTGTAGTGTGTGTCACCAGTGTGTGTCTGTAGTGTGTGTCTGTAGTGTGTGTCTGTAGTGTGTGTCTGTAGTGTGTGTGTCTGTAGTGTGTGTCTGTAGTGTGTGTCTGTAGTGTGTGTCACCAGTGTGTGTCACCAGTGTGTGTCTGTAGTGTGTGTCACCAGTGTGTGTCTGTAGTGTGTGTCACCAGTGTGTGTCTGTAGTGTGTGTCTGTAGTGTGTGTCTGTAGTGTGTGTCACCAGTGTGTGTCTGTAGTGTGTGTCACCAGTGTGTGTCTGTAGTGTGTGTGTCTGTAGTGTGTGTCTGTAGTGTGTGTCTGTAGTGTGTCTGTAGTGTGTGTCTGTAGTGTGTGTTTGTAGTGTGTGTGTCTGTAGTGTGTGTGTGTCTGTAGTGTGTGTGTCTGTAGTGTGTGTCTGTAGTGTGTGTCTGCAGTGTGTGTGTCTGTAGTGTGTGTCTGTAGTGTGTGTCACCAGTGTGTGTCTGTAGTGTGTGTCACCAGTGTGTGTCTGTAGTGTATGTCTGTAGTGTGTCTGTAGTGTGTGTCTGTAGTGTGTCTGTTGTGTGTGTGTCTGCAGTGTGTCTGTAGTGTGTGTGTCTACAGTGTGTGTCTGTAGTGTGTCTGTAGTGTGTGTCTGTAGTGAGTGTCACCAGTGTGTGTCAGCAGTGTGTGTCTGTAGTGTGTGTCTGTAGTGTGTGTCTGTAGTGTGTGTCTGTAGTGTGTGTGTCTGTAGTGTGTGTCTGTAGTGAGTGTCACCAGTGTGTCTGTAGTGTGTGTCTGTAGTGTGTGTCTGTAGTGTGTGTCTGTAGTGTGTGTCTGTAGTGTGTGTCTGTAGTGTGTGTGTCTGTAGTGAGTGTCACCAGTGTGTGTCTGCAGTGTGTGTATCTGTAGTGTGTGTGTCTGTAGTGTGTGTCTGCAGTGTGTGTCTGTAGTGTGTCTGTAGTGTGTGTCTGTAGTGTGTGTCTGTAGTGTGTGTCTGTAGTGTATGTCTGTAGTGAGTGTCACCAGTGTGTGTCTGCAGTGTGTCTGTAGTGTGTGTCTGTAGTGTGTGTCTGTAGTGTATGTCTGTAGTGTGTGTCTGCAGTGTGTGTCTGTAGTGTGTGTGTCTGTAGTGTGTGTCTGTAGTGTGTGTCTGTAGTGTGTGTCTGTAGTGTGTCTGTAGTGTGTCTGTAGTGTGTGTCTGTAGTGAGTGTCACCAGTGTGTGTCTGCAGTGTGTGTCTGTAGTGTGTGTCTGCAGTGTGTGTCTGTAGTGTGTGTCTGTAGTGTGTGTCTGTAGTGTGTGTCTGTAGTGTGTGTCTGTAGTGTGTGTGTCTGTAGTGTGTGTCTGCAGTGTGTGTCTGTAGTGTGTGTCTGTAGTGTGTGTCTGTAGTGTGTCTGTAGTGTGTCTGTAGTGTGTGTCTGTAGTGAGTGTCACCAGTGTGTGTCTGCAGTGTGTGTCTGTAGTGTGTGTCTGTAGTGTGTGTCTGTAGTGTGTGTCTGTAGTGTGTGTCTGTAGTGTGTGTCTGCAGTGTGTCTGTAGTGTGTCTGTAGTGAGTGTCACAAGTGTGTTTCTGTAGTGTGTATGTCTGTAGTGTGTGTGTCTGTAGTGTGTGTCTGTAGTGTGTGTGTCTGTAGTGTGTGTCTGTAGTGTGTGTCTGTAGTGTGTGTCTGTAGTGTGTGTCTGTAGTGTGTGTGTCTGTAGTGTGTGTCTGCAGTGTGTGTCTGTAGTGTGTGTCTGTAGTGAGTGTCACCAGTGTGTGTCTGCAGTGTGTGTCTGTAGTGTGTGTGTCTGTAGTGTGTGTCTGTAGTGTGTGTCTGTAGTGTGTGTCTGCAGTGTGTCTGTAGTGTGTCTGTAGTGTGTGTCTGTAGTGAGTGTCACAAGTGTGTTTCTGTAGTGTGTATGTCTGTAGTGTGTGTGTCTGTAGTGTGTGTCTGTAGTGTGTGTGTCTGTAGTGTGTGTCTGCAGTGTGTATCTGTAGTGTGTGTCTGTAGTGTGTGTGTCTGTAGTGTGTCTGTAGTGTGTGTCTGTGTGTCCATTGTTTATTGGGTGCAGTGCCATCAATTTGATAGTGGCAGTGGCTGGTACTGCAGCTCTGTCATTCAGGCGAATGCCACTAAGCTACAATACCAGGGACAGCCACTACCACATCTATGGCGCTGTGCCTAGTAAACTATAAAGGAGACGTGGGCACTTTAGTCAGCTGACTGGTGGGGGGGGGGGGGGGGGGGGCACTGATCTTTTATATTATATAATACAGCAGTAATGTCTGACTTCCTGCCGTTTCCCTGATGTCAGTTTCAGTCATTGGGTTTGTGGTGATCAGTAGATTCTCCAAGACGCGTGAGAGTCTTTTAGGTGGATTTATCTTAATGACGCAGTCCCTGGATATATAAATATAGACAGAAGATGCTTTATAATCCTAATAGGACTTGTCAGGGACCTTCAGACTGAAGCCAGATTAGCTGAATCACCAAAAATATCCAATGACTTACTTAGCCAAATTATCTAAATCTATTCTGTATCCGATATCTGTATCCAGACTGAGCAACAATTACCCAAATATAAAATGCTGCCCCTATAGTATGTCTGTGGTGAGGATGCCCTTATACTGCTCCTACAACTTTCTGCTCCATTCCTTGCAAAGTCCTACGAGTTTCACCACTGATGACGTCATCAGGGGACAATACAAACAACAGGTCTATACAAGGCGAATCAAGTAGATGGATAAAATGGACTGAGAACAAAGACTGATGGAGCAGGAAAATGACGCTCGTAGATATCTAGAGATTTCGGTTTTCTGTATGTTCCACAATTGTGCTTCTCATCGGCCATCATGAGGAATAGGAGCGATTTACGGGAGAATCTTTGTTATTCCAGTAACAACTTATTCCTTATTCTCTGTTGTTTTATTTCTTTCTCTTTCTGTTCTTCTCTTGTCTTCTTTCTCTTCTTTTTTCACATCTCGTTCTTCCCTTTCCTGTCTCTCATGTATCATCTCATTCTCTTTATCTTTGTAGCTTTAGTATTGTTTGTGTATCGTCTCTCTCCTTCTCTTCTTTTCTGTTATCTCGTTCTTTCCTCTCCTCTCTATCATGTATCGTCTCCTTCTCTTCTTTTCTGTTATCTCGTTCTTTCCTCTCCTGTCTATCATGTATCGTCTCTCTCCTACTCTTCTTTTCTGTTATCTCGTTCTTTCCTCTCCTGTCTATCATGTATCGTCTCTCTCCTTCTCTTCTTTTCTGTTATCTCGTTCTTTCTTCTCCTCTCTATCATGTATCGTCTCTCTCCTACTCTTCTTTTCTGTTATCTCGTTCTTTCCTCTTCTGTCTATCATGTATCGTCTCTCTCCTTCTCTTCTTTTCTGTTATCTCGTTCTTTCCTCTCCTGTCTATCATGTATCGTCTCTCTCCTTCTCTTCTTTTCTGTTATCTCGTTCTTTCTTCTCCTCTCTATCATGTATCGTCTCTCTCCTACTCTTCTTTTCTGTTATCTCGTTCTTTCCTCTTCTGTCTATCATGTATCGTCTCTCTCCTTCTCTTATTTTCTGTTATCTCGTTCTTTCCTCTCCTGTCTATCATGTATCGTCTCTCTCCTCTTCTTTTCTTTTATCTCGTTCTTTCCTCTCCTGTCTATCATGTATCGTCTCTCTCCTTTTTTTTTTCTGTTATTTCGTTCTTTCCTCTCCTGTCTATCATGTATCGTCTCTCTCCTCTTCTTTTCTGTTATCTCGTTCTTTCCTCTTCTGTCTATCATGTATCGTCTCTCTCCTCTTTATTTTCTGTTATCTCGTTCTTTCCTCTCCTGTCTATCATGTATCGTCTCTCTCCTCTTTTTTTCTGTTATTTCGTTCTTTTCTCTTCTGTCTATCATGTATCGTCTCTCTCCTCTTTTTTTCTGTTATCTCGTTCTTTCCTCTCCTGTCTATCATGTATCGTCTCTCTTCTCTTCTTTTCTGTTATCTCGTTCTTTCCTCTCCTGTCTATCATGTATCGTCTCTCTCCTCTTCTTTTCTTTTATCTTGTTCTTTCCTCTCCTGTCTATCATGTATCGTCTCTCTCCTCTTTTTTTCTGTTATCTCGTTCTTTCCTCTCCTGTCTATCATGTATCGTCTCTCTCCTTCTCTTCTTTTCTGTTATCTCGTTCTTTCCTCTTCTGTCTATCATGTATCGTCTCTCTCCTTCTCTTCTTTTCTGTTATCTCGTTCTTTCCTCTCCTGTCTATCATGTATCGTCTCTCTCATTCTCTTCTTTTCTGTTATCTCGTTCTTTCCTCTTCTGTCTATCATGTATCGTCTCTCTCCTTCTCTTCTTTTCTGTTATCTCGTTCTTTCCTCTTCTGTCTATCATGTATCGTCTCTCTTCTCTTCTTTTCTGTTATCTCGTTCTTTCCTCTCCTGTCTATCATGTATCGTCTCTCTCCTCTTCTTTTCTGTTATCTCGTTCTTTCCTCTTCTGTCTATCATGTATCGTGTCTCTCCTCTTTTTTCTGTTATCTCGTTCTTTCCTCTCCTGTCTATCATGTATCGTCTCTCTCCTCTTCTTTTCTTTTATCTCGTTCTTTCCTCTCCTGTCTATCATGTATCGTCTCTCTCCATCTCTTTTTTTCTGTTATCTCGTTCTTTCCTCTCCAGTCTATCATGTATCGTCTCTCTTCTCTTCTTTTCTGTTATCTCGTTCTTTCCTCTCATGTCTATCATGTATCGTCTCTCTCTTTCTCTTCTTTTCTGTTATCTCGTTCTTTCCTCTCCTGTCTATCATGTATCGTCTCTCTCCTCTTTTTTTCTGTTATCTCGTTCTTTCCTCTCCTGTCTATCATGTATCGTCTCTCTCCTCTTCTTTTATCCTGTTCTTTCCTCTCCTGTCTATCATGTATCGTCTCTCTCCTCTTTTTTCTGTTATCTCGTTCTTTCCTCTCCTGTCTATCATGTATCGTCTCTCTCTCCTCTTCTTTTCTGTTATCTCGTTCTTTCCTCTTCTGTCTGTCATGTATCGTCTCTCTCCTCTTTTTTCTGTTATCTCGTTCTTTCCTCTCCTGTCTATCATGTATCGTCTCTCTCTCCTCTTCTTTTCTGTTATCTCGTTCTTTCCTCTTCTGTCTGTCATGTATCGTCTCTCTCCATCTCTTCTTTTCTGTTATCTCGTTCTTTCCTCTCTTGTCTATCATGTATCGTCTCTCTCCTTCTCTTCTTTTCTGTTATCTCGTTCTTTCCTCTTCTGTCTGTCATGTATCGTCTCTCTCCATCTCTTCTTTTCTGTTATCTCGTTCTTTCCTCTCCGGTCTATCATGTATCGTCTCTCTCCTCTTTTTTTCTGTTATCTCGTTCTTTCCTCTCCTGTCTATCATGTATCGTCTCTCTCCTCTTCTTTTCTGTTATCTCGTTCTTTCCTCTCCTGTCTATCATGTATCGTCTCTCTCCTCTTCTTTTCTGTTATCTTGTTCTTTCCTCTCCTGTCTATCATGTATCGTCTCTCTCCTCTTCTTTTCTGTTATCTCGTTCTTTCCTCTCCTGTCTATCATGTATCGTCTCTCTCCTCTTCTTTTCTGTTATCTTGTTCTTTCCTCTCCTGTCTATCATGTATCGTCTCTCTCCTCTTCTTTTCTGTTATCTCGTTCTTTCCTCTCCTGTCTATCATGTATCGTCTCTCTCCTCTTCTTTTCTGTTATCTTGTTCTTTCCTCTCCTGTCTATCATGTATCGTCTCTCTCCTCTTTTTTTCTGTTATCTCGTTCTATCCTCTCCTGTCTGTCATGTATCGTCTCTCTCCTTCTTTTTATCATTGTATCTGTGTTATTGTTAATGTATCTTCCCTCACAGTTTTGATTTAATTATGTTTCTTCTTTTCTTTATCTCTGAGGTTTTGCAGGGACTTGTATGAAAACTTTCTCATCCTCAGATATTGATTTTAACTTTGTTCTTTCAATAATCCCCGTCTCCTCTTTCTGATATGCCGAGACCTGTCCATGACTCTCACTCTGTCCCTCTATAATTGGGTTCCATGTTCTTCAGGTTACATTGACTCCTAGAAACTTGTCATATTCTTCCGATTTTGCAATAATTGTCTAAAACGGTTTCTTCTTCTTTACATTTCATTGAGCGTCTCAACCTTTTTTTCTTCCAGATGTAATAGTTCCTAATTCTGTTCTTCTCCTAGAGACTTTCTATAACTTTATTCTTCTTCCAGTGAATTTTTATAACTTTATTCTATTCTTCTTCCAGTGACTTTCTGCAACTTTTTCCTTTTTTCAGGGATTTCTATAACTTGCTCTCTGCTGTTTATCCCCCTTATCTCACTGACTGTCTCTTTACCTATATGACATCTCTCTGTCTCTCTCTCTCTCTCTCAGGTGTGCCTATGCTGTTTGTCCTCCCGTGGGGTGTAGTGAAGTACCTCTATGAAGATGATGGGTTCGTTCAAACACTTGCTGGTTCCTTGTGTTATTTTGGTATTTCCCTTTCATATACAGGTTGGGGGGGGGCAGCTATAGAGCAGACAGTTATTGAGGGGGCTATAGGGGGTCTCTACAGGCAGTAGCTATAGAGGATACAGCTATAGGAGGAAGATATAGAGGGTGCAGCTATAGAGGGGTAGCTATAAAGGGGGCAGCTATGGGGATCGCAGGGGCAGTTACCACTGCTGGAGATTGGTGCATGAGGGGTAAAAGCCCCCTCCACCACAGAAGAAGACAGCAGTAAACTGGTAGGTGGGGGCCCTGTCACAGATTTTGCATAGTGGCCCGGGAGTTAGGCCCATTTATTCCAATTGTCCATTTTAGGATATAACTGGGGGGGGGGGGGGGACACTTGATACTTCATTGTATACTGTTTTTTTATTGATTTCAATGTGTAACCAGTATGCGGTAAGCTCCAATGCGCCTCCTAATGGAGACTACAGGCAGAAAGAAGGAAGAAATATTATGCTGACATCTATAAAGATACATTTCCCGGAGAATTATGTAAACAGTGAGAGAAAGAGCTTTAGAAGCTTTAGAAGTAGAAATGTATCTCCTCTGCTGGATGTTTGCTTCAATGTATCAGTATAGGCAGCAGTCTGGAGAGCTCTGTCTAGAATGGACACATTAGCTGTGTTATATATTCATGACAGCAAGCAGAGATCTGAGGATGAGGCTCTGGAACACAGACTCTTAGAAAATTGCAGCCAATAGATTGAACTTTGATTATGATAGTTTAAGCTTAGCCGAAAAAATCCCCTAAAAGGAGCCGACTCCCCCCCCCCCCCCCCACCGCTTCATTAAAGCCTCACAGGGGTCCGAGCGGTTGTAAGGAGCTGTTTGACTCTGCACAATATGTGTGTATATATATATATATATTTTATATATGGCGTCGAGGTGCAGGGTAGATGTCATAACCCAAGGAGCAGATGTTATTAACCTCTTCTTGTCATGACACCAGGGCATGGTTTAGCCTTAACCACCCGGGGGCAATGAAGACACCGACACCAAGTTACGGACAAACGGTAGCTTTACTGAGGGTAGATAGGTGATTAAGTCTATACAGTACAGCCAATATCCCAAGGAGGTGACCAGTGACACAGGGGGACCTCACATGCTTGCTGGGACTTGCAGTAGTTAGACAGACTTTGGTGTAGGCCACGGTGACTAAACAGTAGACTTGACTTGACTGACTTGATGACTGACTATTCAATGGCTTTCGCTTACTTTCAATTGACAGGTGGCTGCAGACTTTAGGCTTGAGGCCTCCAATTCTCCAGACACAGACACTGAGACGACTTGACTGGACCTCAGCAGCAATAGCAATGAGCTAAGAGAGAGAGATTGCAGCCCCTTCCCTGGTTTTACAGGGGGCTGTGCAAGGAGCCCATAGGTCCCTTGGGGGGGTCACCTGGTCACTAATGCCTCCTGGGTAACAATCACATGGTATAACAATTAAAGAAACAGTACATTATTAATATCACAACTTATATACACAGGTAAAGGGGGCCCTGGGGACATGGAGAGACTCTGCCTCACAGGGCAGGAGAAGTACGGGGAAACACCATCCCGTACTGGGCCACCACAAACTCCCTCACTTTAAAGAAGTCGTCCTCAATGTCCAGTCCTTGAGAGCATAGGACCGTAATGACCACAGGGGCCACAGACAGTTCCTGGGGGATTTCAAATAATGTCCATATCCAGGTCTGAGATAGATGAAGACATAGAGTCCATGTATTATAAAATGTTAAGACATTCTCTGAACTATAAAAAGACTTGTTAACTGTATGACTACTGAAGGATATGACTAAGACATTATACATAACATTAGATACTATTCTGGCGGATTGGGCTGCCAGAGGCTTTTTACCCAATACCTTGGCTACTGGGGTCCCTTGGTCGACACACTTCTCCCCAGAACTCTATGTATATCACTAGACAACACTAAACATTTGTTACCTTATTTTTGTACTGTATGTGCGCAATGGGTTAACAGGAATTCCTTCTGGCCAGTAAAGTATCCTGAGCACGTGGACACAAGATAATATTAGACATTAGACATGATACATCATAGACATGTGAGGACTGGTATTATGATGAGTGTTACAGCCCTAGTGTGGGTAGAAACTTATGTGCATGACAGAACATGAAGTCAGTGGACTATGTGTAGCACAGGACTTTATGTGTTACTTGAATCTTTAGAATATTGTCCTGGCGGTGAGGGAGTAGTAACATCCCTCCTGACTGAGTCAGATTACCTCCTATAAAAATTGCCAGACACAAAAACACTGTACAACTTGACTTTTCTGTACAAACAAGTTATTTACATTTATTATAATGTACCATGACAATTAGATTATATTGACATAAGTATCTGCATGTGCAACATAGCAAGCAAAAAATATATTTCTCTCATAATATGTAAACAAGTGTCCATTGCACGGCTCTACAGTCCAGGTACATTATAGAGTTCTTGGCAAAGTATCTCGGCTAAGAGCCAGGCACACACTTACACAAATGGTTACAAACAAACTTCTTGACAAGTTCGTCAGGCGCTGTACATGAAGGTTGCTGTGGAAACCTGAAACAACAAAAAAGGTTCTTACACAGAACACAGTTAGTCTTTTTGACCACAATGGTAAAGTTAGTTAACAAGATGCTTCTTAATTTGTAATCTTTCCATCCCAGCCTTGCCGGTTGGTTTGTTTCCTAGGTTGTGACATGAACCTAGGGCCACGAGACTGGGCCCCCTCCTTGGGGTTGACATAGGTTTTTCACAAGACGTGGGACAATCGGGACTCTGTGATGGTCGGACTCATGGTGACCACCACTTGTACTGCAACAGCTTGCGCCACTGAGGGATGAACGGTTGGTGCCTGTTGGACCGGCCAAATCTCTGCAACAGCTGGAGTATGCCGAGGCACTTCAATTGGTGCCCGCTGATTAGGCCAAACCTCCTCGACCACAGGAGTAGGCCTGGTCACATCCTCACCCGACTTGGGCAGGTATTTCGGAGCCATAGCAGGCACCTCGGGGATGAGGATCTCCTCCTCACGGACGGTGTCTTTGACTTGCAGTGGCAGCAATCCAAAGGGATCTGCATCCCGGTCGTCCGAAGGGAAGTAAGCAAATAGAATCTGAGTCGGATTCTTTGGAGGGGTCACCGCTGCCGCCCACTACCCTCTCATGCTCTGCACAGGCGTGTACTTCACAATCTCCAGCTCTCAAGAGAATTCATTGGCAAAGGAAGATAATCTCTCTTTACTGCCTTACGGTTCACTAAAATGGTTCCCCCGTGACAGCAGTCCATAAGGGTGCCAAACCCCATGATCTGGTCAAACTTGATCACAGTCGCGCTGCAGCGTTCCAGGGGTGGCTCACCCTCTCGGAGGTGCTTTAATCTTCTTATATACAGGGCTTCTAACTGTTTAGTGTCCTGTTGCTGCACCCGTCGCACCTCAAACGGAAGCTGCTTTGGCCTATACCTCTCCATTCTCTGAGCCCTCAGTCCCTCTACAATTTCAGCTACTTCCGGGCCGGAGGGCCTGGGGTATGGGACTTCCCTGACAGGGGAAGAAGGTGCTCCCTCATGTACTGGACCAAGTTGGGCTCATTGCCAAATAATCATCTAGGCAAAGGTGGTGACTGAGGACGTGCAACAGACTCAACAGACTTTGGGGGTTTTCTCTGGGCAGGGGTGGAAGGAGGGATAGAGAAAGCGGCCTCAGCCAGGGTACTCACTTCCGATACCTCCGTCTGGATTTCGGCCCAGAAGCCCTAGGTCTGGTGGTCTGATGACTCCGGGGTTCCCTCTTCTGGGGTTGCTGGCCAGTCGTCGTCCTCCGGTAGCGGGACTAAGTGACAAGCCTCCTCGGCCCCAATGGACAGACGCTGTAACCAGTCAGCCAATTCTTGAAATAGCTGCGTGGCAACCTGCCGGGCCTCTGGCGCCATTTTCATACTCTCCACGCGTGCACTTGCCTGCTCCTCCACCTTACTGCTCTCCAAGACTTCTGGTAAACTGCACATCTCCGCATGGTCCCTTTTCTATCGGGCTCCAGGAAAATGGAAAAGGAAGGACGTCATCGGTGCATCGCTAACTTCCGCTCCCCCGGGAACAAGGGGCGGACCTTCATCGTTCCACTTCGGCATGGACACAGTGACATGATTTCCACACCCCGGGACGTTGACCAGCGTGGGACCTTTTCGTGTGCTTCTCGAAAAGGTCCCACGCTGGTCAACGTGGCATTGTTGAACAGCGTAGCATGACTTCAGTTGTGATTTTGCACATTGTTTTAGTGACATTCACCGTTTTCCAGATAGCAGGCAGCAAACCTTTTCTTCCGCTCTCCTCTCTATTTCCCAAGCGCCACGGTTAACCCCTTCCCGACCTATGACATACCTGTACGTCATGGGTGGCAAGGTGTTCCCGACCCATGACATACAGGTACGTCATGGACATTACTGCCGATACTCGCGGCATCCCGCAGCGCCCGGAAAGATGGTGGCTATCACTGATAGCCAGCCATCTTACCGTGCGACCACGGGGGGTTTCGTCCCCCACCCCCCCCAGCGATCGCTGCTATCAGCTGGTCAAATCTGACTAGCTGATAGCAGCGTTTCGCTATGAGAATACTTAGCAGCGCGGTGTGTAAGTCCGGATCACGGGGATCGGGACACACACCGCTCTGCTAAGTGTCCCTGACCCGTCCCCCGGCGTCACTTACCCGTCGGAGCGGTGTCCCGAGCGGTCCCGGCGTCCTCCGTGCGGTCCCGGCGTCCTCCGTGCGGTCCTGGCTGCGCTGCGTCCCGGAGGTGAGTTTCCGGCAGCAGTGCGGCATCTTCATTGGCAGCAGTGAGATCGCCGTAAAGCGATCTCACTGCTGCCTCTGAGAGTTTCAAAACTGCAACTCCCAGCATGCCCAGACAGCCTTTGGCTTTCTGGGCATGCTGGGAGTTGCAGTTTTGCAACATCTGGAGGTCCACAGTTTGGAGACCACTGTATAATGGTCTCCAATCTGTGCTCTTCCAGATGTTGCAAAACTACAAATTTCAGCATGCTCAGTCTGTCCAGGCATGCTGGGAGTTGTAGTTCTCTAACATCTGGAAGAGCACAGATTGGAGACCATTATACAGTGGTCTCCAAACTGTGGACCTCCAGATGTTGCAAAACTACAACTCCCAGCATGCCCAGACTGCCCAAGCATGCTGGAAGTTGTAGTTCGGCAACATCTGATCCTTCAGATATTGCCGAACTACAACTTCCAGCATGCCTTGGCAGTCTGGGCATGCTGGGAGTTGTAGTTTTGCAACAACTGGAGGCACACTAGTTGGGAAACATTGTCCGTTTCCTACCTCAGTGCCTCCAGCTGTTGCAATTGTTGCAAAACTATAACTCCCAGCATGCACTGACAGACCATGCATGCTGGGAGTTGTAGTTTTGCAACAGCTGGAGGCACACTGGTTTGGAAACACTAAGTTTGGTTGCAAAACACTTGAAAGTTTATTACTTAACTTAGTGTTTCCAAACCAGTGTGCCTCCAGCTGTTGCAAAACTACAACTCCCAGCATGCACGGACAGCCAAAGGGCATGCTCGGAGTTTGCAACAGCTGGATGTTTGCCCCCTCCCCCCAATGTGAATGTACAGGGTACACTCACATGGGCGGAGGTTTACAGTGAGTGCTGCAAGTTTGAGATGGCGCAAATTTTGCGCTGCAGCTCAAACTTCCAGCGGCAAACTTGCTGTGAACCTCTGCCCATGTGACTGTACCCTAAAAACACTACACTACACTGACACTAACCTAAAATAAAAAGTAAAAAACACTACATATACACATACCCCTACACAGCCCCCCTCCCCCCAAAAAATTAAAAACGTCTGGTACGCTACTGTTTCCAAAACGGAGCCTCCAGCTGTTGCAAAATAATAACTCCCAGTATTGCCGGACAGCCATTGACTGTCCAGGCATGCTGGGAGTTTTGAAACAGCTGGAGGCACCCTGTTTGGGAATCACTGGCATAGAATACCCCTATGTCCACCCCTATGCAAATCCCTAATTCAGGCCTCAAATGCGCATGGCGCTCTCTCACTTTGGAGCCCTGTCGTATTTCAGGGCAACAGTTTTGGGACACATATGGGGTATCGCCGTACTCGGGAGAAATTGCCTTACAAATTTTGGGGGGCTTTTTCTTCTTTAACCCCTTATGAAAAGGTGAAGTTGGGGTCTACACCAGCATGTTAGTGTAAAAAAATAAATTTTTTACACTGACATGCTGGTGTTGCCCTATACTTTTCATTTTCACAAGAGGTAAAAGGGAAAAAAGACCCTCTAAATTTGTAACGCAATTTCTCCCGAGTACGGAGATACCCCATATGTGGGCGCAAAGTGCTCTGGGGGCGCACAACAAGGCCCAGAAGGGAGAGTGCGCCATGTACATTTGAGGCGATTTGCACAGGGGTGGCTGATTGTTACACCAGTTCTGACAAACGCAAAACAATAAATATCCACATGTGACCCCATTTTGGAAACTACACCCCTCACGGAATGTAATAAGGGGTGCAGTGAGCATTTACACCCCACTGGTGTATGATTGATTTTTGGAACAGTGGTCCGTGAAAATGAAAAATAAAATTTTTGATTTGCACAGTCCACTGTTTCAAATATCTGTCAAACGCCAGTGAGGTGTAAATGCTCACTGTACCCCTTATTAAATTCCATGAGGGGTATAGTTTCCAAAATGGGGTCACATGTGGGGGGGTCCACTGTTCTGGCACCATAGGGGCTTCCTAAATGGGACATGCCCCCCAAAAACCCTTTCAGAAAAACTCACTCTCCAAAATCCCATTGTCGCTCCTTCCCTTCTGAGCCCTCTACTGCGCCCGCCGAACACTTGACATACACATATGAGGTATTTCCTTACTCAAAAGAAATTGGGTTACCAATTTTAGGGTGATTTCTCTCCTTTTACCCCTTGTAAAAATTCAAAAATTGGGTCTACAAGAAAATGCGAGTGTAAAAAATGAAGATTTAGAATTTTCTCCTTCACTTTGCTGCTATTCCTGTGAAACACCTAAAGGGTTAAAACACTTACTGAATGTCATTTTGAATACTTTGGGGGTTGCAGTTTTTATAATGGGGTCATTTATGGGGTATTTCTAATATGAAGATCCTTAAAATCCACTTCCAACCTGAACTGGGCCCTGAAAAATTACGATTTTGAAAATCTTGAGAAAAATTGGAAAATTGCTGCGGAACTTTGAAGCCCTCTGGTGTCTTCCAAAAGTAAAAACTTGTAAATTTTTTAATGCAAACACAAAGTAGACATATTGTATATGTGAATCAATATGTAATTTATTTGGAATATCCATTTTCCTTTCAAGCAGAGACTTTCAAAGTTAGAAAAATGCTAAATTTTCCAAATTTTCATGAAATTTTTAGATTTTTTACCAAGAAAGGATACAAATATCAGTGAAATTTTACCGATAACATAAAGTAGAATATGTCACGAAAAAACAATCTCGGAATCAGAATGATAAGTAAAAGCATTCCAGAGTTATTAATGTTTAAAGTGACAGTGGTCAGATTTTCAAAAAATGCCCAGGTCATGAAGGTGAAAATGGGCTGGGTCATGAAGGGGTTAAAACACATTTCAATGACAAAGTCCCGTACACTTTTCTGGCGCAAACTTCTACCGCATCGGCATGCGATTCTTGCAGACAATACTGGACACAGTTCAGAATAGGGGGGGGAGGACTTGTGGCATAAGGCACCCACCCGTAGCCTGTTTGTGACGCCAAAAAGTTGTGGCGTTGAGGTGTTAGGTGCAGGGTAAATGTTATAACCCACGGGGCAGATGTTATTAACCCCTTCTTGTCATGACGTCAGGGCGTGGTTTAGCCTTAATCACCTGAAGGTAATACCACTGGTCCTGGGCTGGGCACGGGGGCAATGAAGACACTGACGCCAAGTTACGGAGAACGGTAGCTTTACTGAGGGTAGACAGATGACACAGTCTATACAGTACAGCCAATATCCCAAGTAGGTGACCAGTGACACAGGGGGAGCTCGCAGGCTTGCTGGAACTTGCAGTAGTTAGACAGACTTTGGTGCAGGCCACGGTGACTAAACAGTAGACTTGACTGACTAGATGACTGACTATTAGATGACTTTGATCTTACTTGTAATTGACAGGGGGCTGCAGACTTTAGGCCTCCAATGCTCCAGACACTGATACTGACAACTGCACTGGACCTCAGGAACTAAGAGGGAGATTGCAGCCCCTCCCCTGGTTATATAGGGGGCTGAGCAATGAGCCCATAGGTCACTTGGGGGGATCATCTGGTCACTAGTGCCTCCTGGGTAACAATCACATGGTATAACAATTAAAGAAACAGTACATTATTAATATCACAACTTATATACACAGGGGATATTACATAAAGGAGACCCTGGGGACATGGAGAGACTCTGTCTGACAGGGCAGGAGAAGTATGGGGAAACACCATCCTATACTGGGCCACCACATATATATATATATATATATATATATATATATATATATATATATCTGAGCCCTCTAGGTGCGTTTCTTCTAACCATCTGTATGCGTTGGCACCGCGGTCCGGACACATTAACATCTGTCAGGGACAGAGGCTTCTGATGAAACGCAATGAAGTGAGCAGACGATGAGGAGAATAGGGACAGGAGGGGGGGGAGACATGACATGAAACCTGCTAATAACCACATCATCCCTCCATGTCCCTACACGTCCCAGCAGGAGAAGAAGAAAGACACCAGAGAGAAACATCGATGATGAGAAAGTGTAACAATTTCTGTACAAAGGAAAGTGAATCTGATAATCTGCCTCAGTTTAGAATACAGTCTACATAAAAGTATAACCTATACCACAGAGGGGTCTGAAAAGGAAAGAGAAGTCTGGAGGAGGACAGAAGAGTCTGGAGGAGGACAGAGAAGTCTGGAGGAGGACAGAGAAGTCTGGAGGAGGACAGAGAAGTCTGGAGGAGGACAGAGAAGTCTGGAGGAGGATGCTCGGGTTTGAAGGTCACAGTGGGGTCTGAAGAGGACAGATGGGTCTGGAGGAGGATAGAGGAGTCTGGAGAGGACATTGGGGTCTGGAGGAGGATAGAGGAGTCTGGAGAAGGACAGAGGAGTCTGGAGGAGGACAGAGGAGTCTGGAGGGGACAGAGGGGTCTGGAGAGGATAGAGGAGTCTGGAGAGGACAGAGGAGTCTGGAGGAGGATACAGGGGTCTGAGGGGCACAGACGGGTCTGAAGGGGCCAGAGGGGTCTGGAGGAGGATAGAGGAGTCTGGAGAGGACAGAGGGGTCTGGAGGAGGATAGAGGAGTCTGGAGGGGACAGAGGGGTCTGGAGGAGGATAGAGGAGTCTGGAGAAGGACAGAGGAGTCTGGAGGAGGACAGAGGAGTCTGGAGGGGACAGAGGGGTCTGGAGGAGGATAGAGGAGTCTGGAGAAGGACAGAGGAGTCTGGAGGAGGATACAGGGGTCTGAGGGGCACAGACGGGTCTGAAGGGGCCAGAGGGGTCTGGAGGAGGATAGAGGAGTCTGGAGAGGACAGAGGGGTCTGGAGGAGGATAGAGGAGTCTGGAGGGGACAGAGGGGTCTGGAGGAGGATAGAGGAGTCTGGAGAAGGACAGAGGAGTCTGGAGGAGGACAGAGAAGTCTGGAGGGGACAGAGGGGTCTGGAGGAGGATAGAGGAGTCTGGAGAAGGACAGAGGAGTCTGGAGGAGGATACAGTGGTCTGAGGGGCACAGACGGGTCTGAAGGGGCCAGAGGGGTCTGGAGGAGGATAGAGGAGTCTGGAGAGGACAGAGGGGTCTGGAGGAGGATAGAGGAGTCTGGAGGGGACAGAGGGGTCTGGAGGAGGATAGAGGAGTCTGGAGAAGGACAGAGGAGTCTGGAGGAGGATACAGGGGTCTGAGGGGCACAGACGGGTCTGAAGGGGCCAGAGGGGTCTGGAGGAGGACGGCGGGGTCTGGAGAAGGAGGACAGAGGAGTCTGAAGGGGACAGAGGGGTCTGAAGGGGACAGAGGGGTCTGGAGGAGGACAGAGGGGTCTGGAGGAGGACAGAGGAATCTGAAAGGCACAGAGGGTCTGAAGGGGACAGAGGGGTCTGAAGGGGACAGAGGGGTCCGGAGGAGGATAGAGGGGTCTGGATGGGGCAGAGGGGTCGGGAGGAGGATAGAGGAATCTGAAGGGGACAGATGGATGGGGACAGAGAAGTCTAAAGGAGGACAGAGAAGTCTGGAAGGGACAAAGGAGTCTGTAAGAAGTCTGTGTAATGCCCAATGGGTGTGGATCCGCTGTGCCACTTACCAATTTGGGCAAAACTTGGGTGTGGAGTCTTAAGTATTCCCCAGACTTCCACTCTTACCAGAATGCTGAAGCTGGACTTTAGCAGAAGGTTGCTACCACAAGAGTGGTCCCAGTTAAGTGGCAACTGGCCAGGCAGGCTGGAGTGCAACAGATAGGAGGGGCAAACTGATGCAGTAGTAGTAGCAGAGCTGAGTAGCATCCAGGTGGTGTTAGGAAGATCAGAATGCAGAGGTGTGGTCATCAGTCCGGGTCATACACAGAAAAATCAGCAAGGTACCATGGAATCAAACAGCGGCAAGGTAATGAAAACAGGTTCAGGTCAGACACAGAATCACCGGAACAGACAGACACCTTCACAATGTTGCTCAGGCACAAGAGAATGGGTTATTTAGGCAGTGCCTGTTAGGGATTGGAAGAGGGCAGGAATCAGGAATGTGCAAGAACCCTAAAAGTAATAGTAGTGCATGTGCACGGCCTCTGTGGGGAGCACCAGAAGCTGTCGCCATCTGTGGCAGTACAAGAGAGGATGTCTGGAGCCTGTAGTGAGGTGGGGGAACCCAGTGTGTGGAGGGGGGGGGGGGGGGGGGTAGGTCATGTGACCTGCTTCTCATCTCACACTCACGCAGCACAGACAAAATTAACCATTGCACCTTAGTGTATGGAAATGTTAAGTAGTGTGAAGAAATAAACTACCGTATTTTTAGCCGTATAAGACGCACTTTTTCTTCCCCAAAACTGGGGGGGAAAAGTCGGTGCGTCTTATTACGGCGAATACACCCCTATCGCGGCGGTCCCTGCGGCCATCTACGGCCGGGACCCGCGGCTACTACAGGACATCACCGATCGCGGTGATGCCCTGTATCAACCCTTCAGACGCGGCGATCAAAGCTGACCGCCGCGTCTGAAGGGAAAGTGACACTAACACGGCTATTCAGCGATTTCACCGCCGCGGTCCCGAACAGCCCGACTGAATAGCCAGGTTAGTGCTTACAGGACACCGGGAGGGACCTTACCTGCCTCCTCGGTGTCTTCTCCGTTCAGGGATCCCCTGTATGGCCGCCGCTCTCCTTCCTCGTCATCGCGTCGTCGCGTACGTGCATCGGCGTGCGTAACGACGTGATGGCGGCGACGGAGAGCGAGGATACCCGGCCGGCAGCAGAGACGTTCCAGAGCGACGGGGACACGGCGACAGCGATGGAGCGACATCCAGGGCAGCGGTGACGGGTCCGGAGCGGCGGGGACACGTGAGTATTACCTCCTATGCAGTGGTCTTCAATCTGCGGACCTCCAGATGTTGCAAAACAACAACTCCCAGCATGCCCGGACAGCCAACGGCTGTCCGGGCATGCTGGGAGTTGTAGTTTTGCAACAACTAGAGGTCCGCAGGTTGAAGACCACTATTGGGTTCAAAATCTTAATTTTTTTAGATTTTGCACCTATAAATTAGGTGCGTCTTATACGTGCGTCCTATAGGGCGAAAAATACGGTATATATATTTACCATATTCAAATGTATTATCCCCCGACAAGATTAAACCGGGAGATAATCTACAGCCGCAATATAACCTGTCCCTTCAGATCTACACGGGCACCTGGACACCAGGACCACATTCACCAGGATCACAGTTAGTGCCACATTGCTCGTGGGATCCACTTTCATTCTTCATCGATGTAATAGAAGATCTTTTCCTTCCTTACAGGTAGAATTGTTCAACATAAAAACAGCAATGAAATGTAGTCCGGAATAGGGACCTTGGAATTAGTGCACGCTCAGCCGTATCTCTCGTCATTGTTACAGTCAGTCGTGTGCTCTCCATTGTTAGGAAGGTCTCTTCTGCGCAGTCATATGATGTTCCCCGGACTCTCCGCGCTCCTCTTAGAGAACGGTTTTCAGGAATGAATGATATCATTCTTTTGTTTCTTGTTCTTTGTTCAGAGTCCTCCTTGCACCTTACACTGAACACCATGTGCCAGGACTTGACTGGATCATTGACACAAAACCATGAACAGACCGAGACATTCCTCGCATTAAAGAAGTAACATTCGCCCCCCTGCTGTACCCCGTATAGGGGCAGTGTTATCTGGGCCTTGGTCCCAGTACCATCCTAC
The DNA here is from genome assembly GCF_029499605.1 of Hyla sarda. Lineage (NCBI taxonomy): Eukaryota > Metazoa > Chordata > Amphibia > Anura > Hylidae > Hyla > Hyla sarda. The sequence continues at coordinate 443,282,393 of NC_079191.1, read as the reverse complement.
CGTCCTCTTCTATTGGTCCTGGCCATCACATAGTTGTCCATCTGTCCTAAACGTTACCTGTCTGGAGTCTATGAAACGAAGACAAAACTCCCTTGGAAAAGAACTTAATGAATGAGATTATATAATGTCCTATACATTATATATCAGAGCTGTCAGTGGAACAGTCACCCATCAGTTGCCTTTTTCAGTCCCCTCTCCCGCCCCGTACACTTATGTACATGTGTCCTCAATGGAGAGAGGGGAGATCCCACTGCAGATACCACTGTCCCCTCAAAACCTCCCTCCCCCAACCAGACTCCTCTATCCCCTCTAGACTTCTATACCCTCTCCATCTCCTCCGTCCTCTTCCCCTAGACTCCTCCATCCCCTCCAGACTCCTCTGCCCTCCTCTTCTAGACTCCTCCACCCCCTCTAGATTCTTTTAAATCCTACAGACTTCTATGTTCACTCCAGACCCCTCTTTCTTCCTCCTGACTCCTCTGTCCTTCTCCGCTAGACTCCTCCATCCCCTCCAGACTCCTCCATCTCCTCTAGACTACTCTGTCTTCCTCCTCCAGACTCCTCCATCCTCCTCCTCCATCTCCTCTAGACTACTCCGTCTTCCTCCTCCAGACTCCTCCATCCCCTCCAGACTCCTCCTCCTTTAGACTCCTCTTTCTCCTCCAGACTCCTCTTCCTCTAGACTCCTCCGTCCTCCTCCTCTAGACTCCTCCGTCCTCCTCCTCTAGACTCCTCCTTCCCCTCCAGACTCCTCCGTCCTCCTCCTCTAGACTGCTCTATCCCCTCCTGACTCCTCCATCCTCCGCCTCTAGACTCCTTCATCACCCCAGACTCCTGTCCTCTTCCTCTAGACTCCTCCATCCCTCCCAGACTCCTCTGTCCTCTTCCTCTAGACTCTTCCATCTCCTCCAGACTCCTCCGTCCTCTTCCTCTAGACTCTTCCATCCCCACCAGACTCCTCCGTCCTCCTCCTCTAGACTCCTCCATCCCTAACAGACTCCTCCGTCCTCTTCCTCTAGACTTCTCCATCCTCCTCCATCCCCACTAGACTCCTCCATCCTCCTCCATCCCCTCTGGACTCCTCTGTCCTCCTCCTCTAGACTCCTTCATCCCCTCCAGACTCCTCCATCCCCTCTGTCCTCCTCCTCTGTCCTCCTCCTCTAGACTCCTCCATCCCCTCCAGACTCCTCCATCCCCTCTGGACTCCTCTGTCCTCCTCCTCTAGACTCCTCCAGACTCCTTTGTCCTCCTCCTCTAGACTCCTCCACTAGACTCCTCTAGACTCCTCTGTCCTGCTCCAAGCTTTCTATCTTATTTATTCTGGCAGTGGCTTGTCTTATACATTTCTTCCGAAATTGATTGGGGGGGGGGGGGGGGTCCAGTAAATATTTAAATAATGTATGTTACTAGCTTTAGATTTTGGTCACAGCTCTCCAGATGAGGGGTACTCCGGTGGAAAACAATTTTTTTTCAAATCAACTGGCTCCAAAAAATTTAACAGATTTGTAATTTACTTCTATATAAACATTTTAATCCTTCCAGTACATATCAGCCTCTGTATGCTCCAGAGGAAGTTGTGTAGTTCTTTCCAGTCTGACACCAGACTCCTCCGTCCTCCTCCTCTAGACTCCTCCATCCCCTCCAGACTCCTCTGTCCTCTTCCTCTAGACTCCTCCATCCTCCTCCATCCCCACTAGACTCCTCCATCCTCCTCCATCCCCTCTGGACTCCTCCATCCCCTCTGGACTCCTCTGTCCTCCTCCTCCAGACTCCTCCAGACTCCTTTGTCCTCCTCCTCTAGACACCTCCAGACTCCTCCACTAGACTCCTCTGTCCTGCTCCAAGCTTTCTATCTTATTTATTCAGGCAGTGGCTTGTCTTATACATTTCTTCCGAAATTGATTGGGGGGGGGGGGGGGGTCCAGTAAATATTTATATAATGTGTGTTACTAGCTTTAGATTTTGGTCACAGCTCTCCAGATGAGGGGTACTCCGGGGGAAAACAATTTTTTTCAAATCAACTGGCTCCAAAAAATGTAACAGATTTGTAAATTACTTATATATAAACATTTCAATCCTTCCAGTACATATCAGCTGCTGTATGCTCCAGAGGAAGTTGTGTAGTTCTTTCCAGTCTGACCACAGTGCTCTCTGCTGACACCTCTGTTGATGTCAGGAAATGTCCAGAGCAGCATATGTTTGCTATGGGGATTTGTTCCTGCTCTGGACAGTTCCTGACATGGACAGAAGTGGCAGCAGAGAGCACTGTGGTCAGAATGGAAAGAACTACACAACTTCCTGTGGAGCATACAGCAGCTGATAAGTACTGAAAGGGTTAAGATTTTTTAATAGAAGTAATTTACAAATCTGTTTAACTTTCCAGAGCCAGTTGATATGAAAAAATAATTTGTCTTCCACCGGAGTATCCCTCAGTGTCACCTGTCGGTACAGACGTGTACAGGTGTCACTGATGAAAACCATACAAAAAGAAGAATAAGAGGAGGCACTCACGATTTCAAGGTGCAGTAGGTTTTCTTTTATTCACGGTGCATGCTTGGAGCGATACAGCATCTGCAGGATGCCAAGGTGGAAGCACAGGTGCAGTGACAGTTGTTTCACGCCCCTTCGCCCTTTCACGCGTTTCATCAGATGATAACCATGCTTACCTGTTCCATGCTCCTATTCTACCATTATCTTCCTCCATAACTTCCATTCTAGGGGACATCTTGGTGCATGGGTTGAGCTTCCTGACGTCACCGCTCCTGCTTTTCCCAGAGAAGCAGGAGCGGTGACATCAGGAATCTCCGCCAATGAAGCTCTCTGCTGGGTCCTGTGCAAGCAAATAGCAGCAGGGACATCAGGAAGCGTCGCCCATGCCCCAAGCTGTCCCCGGAACAGAAGATACGGAGGAAGATTGCGGCAGAACAGGAGCACAGAACAGGACCAGGTAAGTATCATCAGTTGTCATCAGTGTCACCTGCACTACACGTCTGTACCGACAGGTGACCCTGATGACAGATTTTTTAAATCCATTATAGACTATTGCAGCGTTTACCAAACATGAAGCCTCCTGTTGTTGCGAAACAATCACTCACAGCATTGCTGCACAGTCAAAGGCTATCTGAGCATGCTGGGAGTGTAGTTTTGCAACGGCTGGAGGCCCACTGATTGGGTAACACTGCTCCATAGTGATAGATCAGTTAGAGTAGTGGCAGAAGTCACCCATAGGATATGATGGACTCTGTTTAGCAGACTGGACATGTACTCGCTCACAACCTATATATTAAAGCGAATCTGAGGCGATTTCACTCTCACTAAACCAGATATACCGGGTCATAGTGCAGGTGAATAGCTGTAAAGTGCAGGGTTACTTACCTAGGTTACATGTCTCCAGAGTTATGCCAGTTACAATCTCGTTGCCATTGCGCTCCAGCGCGCAATAGAGACAGGGTGCCGGCTCACCCAGCTCCCCTGCCTCATCAGTATTCCCCTGCCCGTCCCCTTCCGTGACATGAGAGCCGGGTGCAGCAAGGAGCAGAGCCCTGGAGATATGTAAGTGAACCTTCTCTTTACAGCTATTCACCTGCACTATAACCCGGTATATTGGCTTTAATGTGTGTGAAATAGCTGTCAGATTCTCTTTAAAGGAGTATTGTATTAAAAAAAAAATCTTATCCCCTAGTCAAAGGATAGGGGGTAAGTTATAGACCGCTGGGACCCCCTCTACGGGGCCCAAGCAGTCCGCAGGAAGCAAGCGTGCCGACCCCCGCAGGATGACGCGGCCGACATGCCCCCTCCATGTTTCTCTAGTTCTCTAGTAGATACATGGCCCCTTCCTGTGGACTGCCTGGGCCCCGATTGGGACCATGTAGGATCAAACGTTGCAGTCACTTTCTGTAGCCCCCCGGACCCATGCACTGGATTTATCTCATTGGGACCATGTAGGATCAGATGTGGCTGTCACTTTCTGTAGCCCCCAAGGTCCATGCACTGGATCTTCCTATTTTGGGAATGCGCAGGATCAGACTTTGCGGTCACTTTCTGTTGAACACGCCCCACCTCCCCATCCCCCCGGGGCACATTCACTGGATCTGTCTCTTCCGGACTGTGTTGGTTTAGATAAGGCAGTCACTTTCTGTAGTCCCCCAGGCCCATGCACTGGATCTGTCTTTTTTGGGACTGTGTTGGCTCAGACGTGGTGGTCACTCTCTGTAGCCCACCCATCACCTCCCCCCTTACCCTCCTCCCCCGGGGCCCATGCACTGGATCTGTCTCATTGGGACTGTGTTGGCTCAGACGTGGTGGTCACTCTCTGTAGCCCACCCATCACCTCCCCCCTTACCCCCCTGCCCCGGGGCCCATGCTCTGGATCTGTCTCATTGGGACTATGTTGGCTCAGACATGGCGGTCACTCTCTGTAGCCCACTCATCACCTCCCCCCTTACCCCCCTCCCCCGGGGCCCATGCTCTGGATCTGTCTCATTGGGACTGTGTTGGCTCAGACGTGGTGGTCACTCTCTGTAGCCCACCCATCACCTCCCCCCTTACCCCCCTGCCCCGGGGCCCATGCACTGGATCTGTCTCATTGGGACTGTGTTGGCTCAGACGTGGTGGTCACTCTCTGTAGCCCCCCTCCCCCTCCACTCTCCTCCTCGCTGATTAAGTAATCATTCAGGACGGATGTGGAGTCTGATATTTATTGTCATTGGAATCACTGGAAAATATTGGATTTCATTTACATAAAAATAACTGGAGATGAGTTACAATAAACCGTCATCAGCAGCGAAGCAGTTTTCTCCAAATAGTAATCATCGCGGAGGCGCCGGCCACGTGCGGCGATCGTCAATTGTATCTTGTCCTCTGGATGTTGTTGGGGGAGGGGCTGATTTTCCATCAATTATTTGAGGCTCTTTTTGCTTTTCTGTGAAACCAGATACAGGGACACGAAAATCTAATTACACACATTATATCAGGAGAATAATCCCTCAACATGTGCGGTCTCACCCCAAGCAGTGGCAGGATGGTGTTCACTATATGATGGTATTCAGTCACTATATGATGGTATTCAGTCACTATATGATGGTATTATTCAGTCACTATATGGAGGTATTATTCAGTCACTATATGGCAGTATTATTCAGTCACTATATGGTGGTATTATTCAGTCACAATATGGGGGTTTTATTCAGTCACTATATGGAGGTATTATTCAGTCACTATATGGAGGTATTATTCAGTCACTATATGGAGGTATTATTCAGTCACTATATGGCAGTATTATTCAGTCACTATATGGTGGTATTATTCAGTCACTATATGGGGGTTTTATTCAGTCACTATATGGAGGTATTATTCAGTCACTATATGGAGGTATTCTTCAGTCACTATATGGTGGTATTATTCAGTCACTATATGATGGTATTCAGTCACTATATGGTGGTATTGTTCAGTCACTATATGGTGGTATTATTCAGTCACTATATGGAGGTATTATTCAGTCACTATATGGTGGTATTGTTCAGTCACTATATGGTGGTATTATTCAGTCACTATATGGAGGTATTATTCAGTCACTATATGGTGGTATTATTCAGTTACTATATGGTGGTATTGTTCAGTCACTATATGGTGGTATTATTCAGTCACTATATGATGGTATTCAGTCACTATATGGTGGTATTGTTCAGTCACTATATGGTGGTATTATTCAGTCACTATATGGAGGTATTATTCAGTCACTATATGGTGGTATTGTTCAGTCACTATATGGTGGTATTATTCAGTCACTATATGGAGGTATTATTCAGTCACTATATGGTGGTATTATTCAGTTACTATATGGTGGTATTGTTCAGTCACTATATGGAGGTATTATTCAGTCACTATATGGAGGTATTATTCAGTTACTATATGGTGGTATTGTTCAGTCACTATATGATGGTATTCTTCAGTCACTATATGGTGGTATTATTCAGTCACTATATGATGGTATTCAGTCACTATATGGTGGTATTATTCAGTCACTATATGGTGGTATTGTTCAGTCACTATATGATGGTATTCTTCAGTCACTATATGGTGGTATTATTCAGTCACTATATGGTGGTATTATTCAGTCACTATATGATGGTATTCTTCAGTCACTATATGATAGTATTATTCAGTCACTATATGGTGTTATTATTCAGTCACGATATGGTGGTATTATTCAGTCACTATATGGTGGTATTATTCAGTCACTATATGGAGGTATTATTCAGTCACTATATGGTGGTATTATTCAGTCACTATATGATGGTATTATTCAGTCACTATATGGCAGTATTATTCAGTCACTATATGATGGTATTCAGTCACGATATGGTTGTATTATTCAGTCACTATATGGTGGTATTGTTCAGTCACTATATGATGGTATTCTTCAGTCACTATATGGTGGTATTATTCAGTCACTATATGATGGTATTATTCAGTCACGATATGGTGGTATTATTCAGTCACTATATGGTGGTATTATTCAGTCACTATATGATGGTATTATTCAGTCACGATATGGTTGTATTATTCAGTCACTATATGATGGTATTGTTCAGTCACTATATGATGGTATTATTCAGTCACTATATGATGGTATTATTCAGTCACTATATGATGGTATTGTTCAGTCACTATATGATGGTATTATTCAGTCACTATATGATGGTATTGTTCAGTCACTATATGATGGTATTGTTCAGTCACTATATGATGGTATTATTCAGTCACTATATGATGGTATTGTTCAGTCACTATATGATGGTATTGTTCAGTCACTATATGATGGTATTGTTCAGTCACTATATGATGGTATTGTTCAGTCACTATATGGTGGTATTATTTAGTCACTATATGGAGAAATTAGCCAATCACTATATGGTGGTATTATTCAATCACTTTATGAAGGTATTATGCAGTGACAATATGGTGGTATTATTTATTGACAATACAGTGGTATTATTCAGTCATTGTATTGTGGTATTATTCAATGGTATTCATCTGTGGCAATATGGTTTGGGTATATAGTGACAATATTCAGGCACAGTATGACAGTATTATTTTGTCACTGTGTGGTGATATTATTTAGCCAGTGTACGTTGATATTATTCAGTATCTCTATTATGTTATTAGTCACTGGGTTTTTCTTAGTGTGTGTATGTCAGTAATATCCTGTCACTATATGGTGTTAGTATTTAGTCATGTTGTAATGAAATAGTTTGATTGTGGCTGCTCTTTAAATAGAAGAAAAGCTAAAAATTGGTCCTAGGTGTCTCCCACCTCTTGGCCCCCGCTGGGAGGGTCAGAGAACAATGTGCGCGTTAGATTACCGCAGCCATATACAGTAAAGCATCACCGTCACTGACTTTTTGTTTAACATTTGTTACAATTTGTTGCGATTTCTTGACTTAGTATCAACCTAAAAAAAAGTCACTATCACTAAATGTTCTGCATAATGAATCTCCGCGCTCCAGGGCCCTTCCATCTCCTGTCCGACACCCACGGGGGCTCCCAATAACCGCAGCGGCATAGACGACCTAAGAAGTGATTGCACAGTTACACATGATTAGATACTGAGCGTCCGTCATAAATATTCAGGGAGCAACGTAATGAACTCGAATGAATGCGAAGGGCGAACTTCATAAGAATGTGACACCAAAGCCAAAGGAGGAAATAAGAAATGGCCAAATACTGTCACATACCGCACAACTTACGTGGAATCCCAGCGCATTTCGAGCTATGACAGTCCTATAAGTGAAAATCCTGAAGGTGCTAAAGAAGTGAGACACTTAACCATTCCAAGGTAGCACAGCTCTACGATACATCCAAGATGCTTTTGCATTTCAAGCTTTGATACCCATCAGGATACATCGGGCATGAGTCAAAATCTGACAGGCCTAAGGGAATGGAACACCAGAAGTACGATGCATAAAAGTATTGACCGGCCAAAGACCTAAGGCATGAGATAGATACAATACTGAGCTTTAAAAGCCATATAGGGTAAAATACTTGCGCGTTTCAAGCTTTGTTACCCCTTACAGTATATAGGACAAAGGTTATGGAACACCAGAACTAAGATGCAGACAATTATTGACAAACCAAAGACCAAAGAGGTGAGATAGATAAAATACTGAGCTTTAAAAGCCATATGAGGTTATATGCGGATGCGTTTCAAGCTTTGTTACCCCTTACGCTACATAGGACAAAGGATATGGAACACCAGGACTAAGATGCAGACAAGTATTGACAGACCAAAGACCTAAGAGGTGAGATTGCTACAACACTAAGCTTTAAAAGTCATATAATGTTAGATACTGACGCTTTCATGCTTTGATACCCCTTATGGTACATAGGACAAAGGTTATGGAACACCAGAACTAAGATGCAGACAATTATTGACAAACCAAAGACCAAAGAGGTGAGATAGATAAAATACTGAGCTTTAAAAGCCATATGAGGTTATATGCGGATGCGTTTCAAGCTTTGTTACCCCTTACGCTACATAGGACAAAGGATATGGAACACCAGGACTAAGATGCAGACAAGTATTGACAGACCAAAGACCTAAGAGGTGAGATTGCTACAACACTAAGCTTTAAAAGTCATATAATGTTAGATACTGACGCTTTCATGCTTTGATACCCCTTATGGTACATAGGACAAAGGTTATGGAACACCAGAACTAAGATGCAGACAAGTATTGACAGACCTAAGACATGAGATAGTTACAATACTGAGCTATAAAAGCTATAAAGGTTAAATACTTGCGCGTTTCAAGCAATGTCTGCAGAAGAATTAAGATTATTCAACATCACATACTATGGAAGTCTTGAGGCGCCCATGTGTTTTCAATGGGGAGGGGAAAGAAAGCCACTGCCAGAAACCATCTGTTCCCTCCAGACTCTTCTGGTGGCATATAAGGAAAACAAAAGAATCAGAAGTTAATATTCAATGTGCGTGGGAAAATTGAGACGCCTCCCGTACACAGTAGACAGGTTTCTCTAAAATCAACGCGTTTCGGCAACTTCTTCCTAATATGTATAGGGTAGTGTTTCCCAACCAGTGGGCCTCCAGCTGTTGTAGAGCTACAACTCCCAGCCTGCCCAGACTTTTTTTTTTGCTCAATTATGCTTAATCTTATCTGCCTTATGTCATCTTTTGTATGTGATACTGCTTTATGTCCCCTGAGGAACCCAGCCATTATATTGGGGGGGTAAAAGCCGTCGGGATACAGTCTTTTGGGCTAACAAGAATTTTTTAAAGGGCTCCATTGCCCACTCTGGGTCTGTACCTCATTTATTAAGCTTTTCTTCTCTGTAGACCCCAATGTGTATTGGTCATTATTGTGTGTATATAATTGTGGCGTCATCCGATTAAATTCAGACTTTTCAGGCAGTAAGTTTACAATTCTAAAGACTTTTTTAAGCTTATCTTATTTTAGATGCATTCAATAAAATCTACGATTTAATACAGAGTTTTCTTAAATACTGATATATAATGTTATGTTAAATGATTTGATTTACCTGAACTTTAACTCAGCACTTCCCAACCAGCGGGCCTCTAGCTGTTGCAAAACTACAACTCCCAGCATGCCCAGACAGCCTTTGGCTGTCTGAGCATGCTGGGAGTTGTAGTTTTGCAACTGCTGGAGGTACACTGGTTGGGAAACACTGCTCCATATATGATATTACATTTTGATACCCCATGCATGTGAGAAAGAAGTTGAAAGTTGGTGAAACGCGTCAGTTTCAATGGAAGCAACCAAGATACTTATACATGACACCTCCCTAATACACGCTTTATGCTATAATAGTCGTGGTAACACCAGATATGAGTTATGCACTTGAGCTACATTGGGGCACAATTGAAATACTGACGCGTTTTAAGTGCATTGTTATACCTATGCGGCAGAAGTGACACATGTGACACCTAACCAGTGAGGTCAACTAAATGGCCTTTTTTTTTGGCACTTATCAGATTGTCAGGTATCATGAAGGGCAGTGAGGAAGCAGTCGGGGGGGGGGGGGGGACACTTACTTTATATTCTAGCAAAGTTGGGTCCTGCTGGGTTGGCGGTGGCAGAAAGAACAGTGTAAGACGCGGGGAATGTCTGTAATCCCACGGCCTGATGATGTAGGGACAATTACCGGCTGTAATTATGAGCAGGTGTTAATAACGCGCTCCGACTGTTCGGTCCACGATGCGTGAAGAGGGAAACGTACATTACATAAAAGAACGAGACTGAGACTAATGACGGGATGTCTGAGAAAGTCTGATAAAATTAAGTTTATCCTTCAGAGAGAGACTGTCACCTGTTTTATGCTGCCTAACTACACTCAAATGGAACTGAGCTGTAATACCACACACAACCTGAGGACCGGACAGGGGCGCTGCTCTGGAGGAAATCAAGCTCTGGATAACCCTTTTAAGTACTCATGAGCTAGGGGTGCCCTGATTGGGAAACATTATCATCTTGCATATCTCCGGATCCACTGTGTCCCACATTTTAAGCAGTAGTTGAGGATCCCCTGTGCCCCCGTACCCAGTTGTAGTTGAGGATCCGCTGTGCCCCCATTCCCAGCAGTAGTTGAGGATCCTTTGTGCCCCCATTCCCAGCAGTAGTTGAGGATCCGCTGTGCCCCCATTCCCAGTGGTAGTTGAGGATCCGCTGTGCTCCCATTCCCAGCAGTAGTTGAGGATCTGCTGTGCCCCCCATTCCCTGCAGTAGTTGAGGATCTGCTGTGCCCCCCCCCTTCTCAGTAGTAGTTGAGGATTCGCTGTGCCCCCCCATTCCGAGCAGTAGTTGAGGATCCGTTGTGCCCCCATTCCAAGCAGTAGTTGAGGATCCGCTGTGCCCCCCATTCCCAGTAGTAGTTGAGGATCCGCTGTGCCCCCATTCCCAGTAGCAGTTGAGGATCCACTGTGCCCCCATTCCTAGCAGTAGTTGAGGGTCCACTGTTCTCCCCCCATTCCCAGCAGTAGTTGAGGATCCACTGTGCCCCCATTCCCAGTAGTAGTTGAGGATCTCCCATGCCCCCCATTCCCAGTAGTAGTTGAGGATCCCCCATGCCCCCCATTCCCAGCAGTAGTTGAGGATCCGCTGTGCCCCCCATTCCCAGCAGTAGTTGAGGATCCCCTGTGCCCCCATTCCCAGTAGAAGTTGAGGATCCACTGTGCCCCCATTCCCAGCAGTAGTTAAGGATCCCCCATGCTCCCCATTCCCAGCAGTAGTTAAGGATCCGCTGTGCCCCCTCCCATTCCCAGCAGTAGCTGAGCATCCACTGTGCCCCCTTTCCCAGCAGTAGTTGAGGATCCGCTGTGCTCCCATTCCCAGTAGTAGTTGGGATCAGCTGTGCCCCCCATTCCCAGTAGTATTTGAGGATCCGCTGTGCCCCCCATTCCCAGTATTAGTTGAGGATCCGCTGTGCCCCCCATTCCCAGTAGTAGTTGAGGATCCGCTGTGCCCCCATTCCCAGTAGTAATTGAGGATCCACTGTGCCCCCCATTCCCAGTAGTAATTGAGGATCTGCTGTGCTCCCCCCATTCCCAGTAGTAATTGAGGATCCACTGTGCCCCCATTCCCAGTAGTAATTGAGGATCCGCTGTGCTCCCCCCATTCCCAGTAGTAGTTGAGGATCCGCTGTGCTCCCCCCATTCCCAGTAGTAATTGAGGATCCACTGTGCCCCCATTCCCAGTAGTAGTTGAGGATCCGCTGTGCTCCCCCCATTCCCAGTAGTAGTTGAGGATCCGCTGTGCCCCCCATTCCCAGTAGTATTTGAGGATCCGCTGTGCCCCCCATTCCCAGTATTAGTTGAGGATCCGCTGTGCCCCCCATTCCCAGTAGTAGTTGAGGATCCGCTGTGCCCCCATTCCCAGTAGTAATTGAGGATCCACTGTGCCCCCCATTCCCAGTAGTAATTGAGGATCTGCTGTGCTCCCCCCATTCCCAGTAGTAATTGAGGATCCACTGTGCCCCCATTCCCAGTAGTAATTGAGGATCCGCTGTGCTCCCCCCATTCCCAGTAGTAGTTGAGGATCCGCTGTGCTCCCCCCATTCCCAGTAGTAATTGAGGATCCACTGTGCCCCCATTCCCAGTAGTAGTTGAGGATCCGCTGTGCTCCCCCCATTCCCAGTAGTAGTTGAGGATCCGCTGTGCCCCCCATTCCCAGTAGTAGTTGAGGATCCGCTGTGCTCCCCCCATTCCCAGTAGTAGTTGAGGATCTGCTGTGCCCCCATTCCCAGTAGTAGTTGAGGATCCGCTGTGCCCCCTTTCCCAGTAGTGGTTGAGGATCCGCTGTGCCCCCATTCCCAGTAGTAGTTGAGGATCAGCTGTGCCCCCATTCCCAGTAGTAGTTGAGCATCCGCTGTGCCCCCATTCCCAGTAGTAGTTGAGGATCAGCTGTGCCCCCATTCCCAGTAGAAATTGAGGATCCGCTGGGCCCCCATTCCCAGTAGTAGTTGAAGATCCGCTGTGCCCCCCATTCCCAGCAGTAGTTGAGGATCCCCTGTGCCCCCATTCCCAGTAGAAGTTGAGGAACCACTGTGCCCCCATTCCCAGCAGTAGTTAAGGATCCCCCATGCTCCCCATTCCCAGCAGTAGTTAAGGATCCGCTGTGCCCCCTCCCATTCCCAGCAGTAGCTGAGCATCCACTGTGCCCCCTTTCCCAGCAGTAGTTGAGGATCCGCTGTGCTCCCATTCCCAGTAGTAGTTGGGATCAGCTGTGCCCCCCATTCCCAGTAGTATTTGAGGATCCGCTGTGCCCCCCATTCCCAGTATTAGTTGAGGATCCGCTGTGCCCCCCATTCCCAGTAGTAGTTGAGGATCCGCTGTGGTCCCTCCATTCCCAGTAGTAATTGAGGATCCACTGTGCCCCCCATTCCCAGTAGTAATTGAGGATCCGCTGTGCTCCCCCCATTCCCAGTAGTAGTTGAGGATCCGCTGTGCTCCCCCCATTCCCAGCAGTAGTTGAGGATCCACTGTGCCCCCCATTCCCAGTAGTAATTGAGGATCCACTGTGCCCCCATTCCCAGTAGTAATTGAGGATCCGCTGTGCTCCCCCCATTCCCAGTAGTAGTTGAGGATCCGCTATGCCCCCATTCCCAGTAGTAATTGAGGATCCACTGTGCCCCCATTCCCAGTAGTAATTGAGGATCCGCTGTGCCCCCATTCCCAGTAGTAGTTGAGGATCCGCTGTGCTCCCCCCATTCCCAGTAGTAGTTGAGGATCCACTGTGCCCCCCATTCCCAGTAGTAGTTGAGGATCCGCTGTGCTCCCCCCATTCCCAGTAGTAGTTGAGGATCTGCTGTGCCCCCATTCCCAGTAGTAGTTGAGGATCCGCTGTGCCCCCATTCCCAGTAGTAGTTGAGGATCCGCTGTGCCCCCATTCCCAGTAGTAGTTGAGGATCCGCTGTGCCCCCATTCCCAGTAGTAGTTGAGGATCCGCTGTGCCCCCATTCCCAGTAGTAGTTGAGGATCAGCTGTGCCCCCATTCCCAGTAGTAATTGAGGATCCGCTGGGCCCCCATTCCCAGTAGTAGTTGAGGATCCGCTGTGCCCCCATTCCCAGTAGTAATTGAGGATCCGCTGTGCTCCCCCCATTCCCAGTAGTAGTTGAGGATCCGCTGTGCCCCCATTCCCAGTAGTAATTGAGGATCCACTGTGCCCCCATTCCCAGTAGTAATTGAGGATCCACTGTGCCCCCCATTCCCAGTAGTAATTGAGGATCCGCTGTGCTCCCCCCATTCCCAGTAGTAGTTGAGGATCCGCTGTGCTCCCCCCATTCCCAGCAGTAGTTGAGGATCCACTGTGCCCCCCATTCCCAGTAGTAATTGAGGATCCACTGTGCCCCCATTCCCAGTAGTAATTGAGGATCCGCTGTGCTCCCCCCATTCCCAGTAGTAGTTGAGGATCCGCTATGCCCCCATTCCCAGTAGTAATTGAGGATCCACTGTGCCCCCATTCCCAGTAGTAATTGAGGATCCGCTGTGCCCCCATTCCCAGTAGTAGTTGAGGATCCGCTGTGCTCCCCCCATTCCCAGTAGTAGTTGAGGATCCGCTGTGCCCCCCATTCCCAGTAGTAGTTGAGGATCCGCTGTGCTCCCCCCATTCCCAGTAGTAGTTGAGGATCTGCTGTGCCCCCATTCCCAGTAGTAGTTGAGGATCCGCTGTGCCCCCATTCCCAGTAGTAGTTGAGGATCCGCTGTGCCCCCATTCCCAGTAGTAGTTGAGGATCCGCTGTGCCCCCATTCCCAGTAGTAGTTGAGGATCCGCTGTGCCCCCATTCCCAGTAGTAATTGAGGATCCGCTGGGCCCCCATTCCCAGTAGTAGTTGAGGATCCGCTGTGCCCCCATTCCCAGTAGTAATTGAGGATCCGCTGTGCTCCCCCCATTCCCAGTAGTAGTTGAGGATCCGCTGTGCCCCCATTCCCAGTAGTAATTGAGGATCCACTGTGCCCCCATTCCCAGTAGTAATTGAGGATCCGCTGTGCCCCCATTCCCAGTAGTAATTGAGGATCCGCTGTGCTCCCCCCATTCCCAGTAGTAGTTGAGGATCCGCTGTGCCCCCATTCCCAGTAGTAGTTTAGGATCCGCTGTGCTCCCCCCATTCCCAGTAGTAGTTGAGGATCCGCTGTGCCCCCCATTCCCAGTAGTAGTTGATGATCCGCTGTGCCCCCATTCCCAGTAGTAGTTGAGGATCTGCTGTGCCCCCCATTCCCAGTAGTAGTTGAGGATCCGCTGTGCCCCCATTCCCAGTAGTAGTTGAGGATCCGCTGTGCCCCCATTCCCAGTAGTAGTTGAGGATCAGCTGTGCCCCCATTCCCAGTAGTAGTTGAGGATCCGCTGTGCCCCATTCCCAGTAGTAGTTGAGGATCCGCTGTGCCCCCATTCCCAGTAGTAGTTGAGGATCCGCTGTGCCCCCATTCCCAGTAGTAATTGAGGATCCGCTTGGCCCCCATTCCCAGTAGTAGTTGAGGATCCGCTGTGCCCCCATTCTCAGTAGTAGTTGAGGATCCACTGTGCCCCCATTCCCAGCAGTAGTTGAGGATCCGCTGTGCCCCCATTCCCAGTAGTAATCGAGGATCCGCTGGGCCCCCATTCCAAGCAGTAGTTGAGGATCCGCTGTGCCCCTCATTCCCAGTAGTAGTTGAGGATCCGCTGTGCCCCCATTCCCAGTAGCAGTTGAGGATCCACTGTGCCCCCATTCCTAGCAGTAGTTGAGGGTCCACTGTTCTCCCCCCATTCCCAGCAGTAGTTGAGGATCCACTGTGCCCCCATTCCCAGTAGTAGTTGAGGATCTCCCATGCCCCCCATTCCCAGTAGTAGTTGAGGATCTCCCATGCCCCCCATTCCCAGCAGTAGTTGAGGATCCGCTGTGCCCCCCTTTCCCAGCAGTAGTTGAGGATCCCCTGTGCCCCCATTCCCAGTAGAAGTTGAGGATCCACTGTGCCCCCATTCCCAGCAGTAGTTAAGGATCCCCCATGCTCCCCATTCCCAGCAGTAGTTAAGGATCCGCTGTGCCCCCTCCCATTCCCTGCAGTAGCTGAGCATCCACTGTGCCCCCTTTCCCAGCAGTAGTTGAGGATCCGCTGTGCTCCCATTCCCAGTAGTAGTTGGGATCAGCTGTGCCCCCATTCCCAGTAGTATTTGAGGATCCGCTGTGCCCCCCATTCCCAGTATTAGTTGAGGATCCGCTGTGCCCCCCATTCCCAGTAGTAGTTGAGGATCCGCTGTGCCCCCATTCCCATTAGTAATTGAGGATCCGCTGTGCCCCCCATTCCCAGTAGTAATTGAGGATCTGCTGTGCTCCCCCCATTCCCAGTAGTAATTGAGGATCCACTGTGCCCCCATTCCCAGTAGTAATTGAGGATCCGCTGTGCTCCCCCCATTCCCAGTAGTAGTTGAGGATCCGCTGTGCTCCCCCCATTCCCAGTAGTAATTGAGGATCCACTGTGCCCCCATTCCCAGTAGTAGTTGAGGATCCGCTGTGCTCCCCCCATTCCCAGTAGTAGTTGAGGATCCGCTGTGCCCCCCATTCCCAGTAGTAGTTGAGGATCTGCTGTGCCCCCATTCCCAGTAGTAGTTGAGGATCCGCTGTGCCCCCATTCCCAGTAGTAGTTGAGGATCCGCTGTGCCCCCATTCCCAGTAGTAGTTGAGGATCAGCTGTGCCCCCATTCCCAGTAGTAGTTGAGGATCCGCTGTGCCCCCATTCCCAGTAGTAGTTGAGGATCAGCTGTGCCCCCATTCCCAGTAGAAATTGAGGATCCGCTGGGCCCCCATTCCCAGTAGTAATTGAGGATCCGCTGTGCCCCCTTTCCCAGTAGTAATTGAGGATCCGCTGTGCTCCCCCCATTCCCAGTAGTAGTTGAGGATCCGCTGTGCTCCCCCCATTCCCAGTAGTAATTGAGGATCCACTGTGCCCCCATTCCCAGTAGTAGTTGAGGATCCGCTGTGCTCCCCCCATTCCCAGTAGTAGTTGAGGATCCGCTGTGCCCCCCATTCCCAGTAGTAGTTGAGGATCCGCTGTGCTCCCCCCATTCCCAGTAGTAGTTGAGGATCTGCTGTGCCCCCATTCCCAGTAGTAGTTGAGGATCCGCTGTGCCCCCATTCCCAGTAGTAGTTGAGGATCCGCTGTGCCCCCATTCCCAGTAGTAGTTGAGGATCAGCTGTGCCCCCATTCCCAGTAGTAGTTGAGGATCCGCTGTGCCCCCATTCCCAGTAGTAGTTGAGGATCAGCTGTGCCCCCATTCCCAGTAGTAATTGAGGATCCGCTGGGCCCCCATTCCCAGTAGTAGTTGAGGATCCACTGTGCCCCCATTCCCAGTAGTAATATAGGATCTGCTGTGCTCCCCCCATTCCCAGTAGTAGTTGAGGATCCGCTGTGCCCCCATTCCCAGTAGTAACTGAGGATCCACTGTGCCCCCATTCCCAGTAGTAATTGAGGATCCGCTGTGCCCCCATTCCCAGTAGTAATTGAGGATCCGCTGTGCTCCCCCCATTCCCAGTAGTAGTTGAGGATCCGCTGTGCCCCCATTCCCAGTAGTAGTTGAGGATCCGCTGTGCTCCCCCCATTCCCAGTAGTAGTTGAGGATCCGCTGTGCCCCCCATTCCCAGTAGTAGTTGATGATCTGCTGTGCCCCCATTCCCAGTAGTAGTTGAGGATCTGCTGTGCCCCCCATTCCCAGTAGTAGTTGAGGATCCGCTGTGCCCCCATTCCCAGTAGTAGTTGAGGATCCGCTGTGCCCCCATTCCCAGTAGTAGTTGAGGATCAGCTGTGCCCCCATTCCCAGTAGTAGTTGAGGATCCGCTGTGCCCCATTCCCAGTAGTAGTTGAGGATCCGCTGTGCCCCCATTCCCAGTAGTAGTTGAGGATCCGCTGTGCCCCCATTCCCAGTAGTAATTGAGGATCCGCTGGGCCCCCATTCCCAGTAGTAGTTGAGGATCCGCTGTGCCCCCATTCTCAGTAGTAGTTGAGGATCCACTGTGCCCCCATTCCCAGCAGTAGTTGAGGATCCGCTGTGCCCCCATTCCCAGTAGTATTTGAGGATCCGCTGGGCCCCCATTCCCAGTAGTAGTTGAGGATCCGCTGTGCCCCCATTCTCAGTAGTAGTTGAGGATCCGCTGTGCCCCCATTCTCAGTAGTAGTTGAGGATCCGCTGTGCCCCCATTCCCAGTAGTAGTTGAGGATCCGCTGGGCCCCCATTCCCAGTAGTAGTTGAGGATCCGCTGTGCCCCCATTCTCAGTAGTAGTTGAGGATCCGCTGTGCCCCCATTCTCAGTAGTAGTTGAGGATCCGCTGTGCCCCCATTCTCAGTATTAGTTGAGGATCCACTGTGCCCCCATTCCCAGCAGTAGTTGAGGATCCGCTGTGCCCCCATTCCCAGTAGTAATTGAGGATCCGCTGGGCCCCCATTCCCAGTAGTAGTTGAGGATCCGCTGTGCCCCCATTCTCAGTAGTAGTTGAGGATCCGCTGTGCCCCCATTCTCAGTAGTAGTTGAGGATCCGCTGTGCCCCCATTCCCAGTAGAAGTGTTATGTCGCCGCTTATCACATGTCAGGCCCAGTCTCTAGGAGAACAGGATGTGGTTGTGGGTGATAAGCGGTGAAAGGTATAGCAATAATCTACTCAGTACCCCTGGTACTAGGTCCAAT
The DNA here is from genome assembly GCF_029499605.1 of Hyla sarda. Taxonomy (NCBI): domain Eukaryota; kingdom Metazoa; phylum Chordata; class Amphibia; order Anura; family Hylidae; genus Hyla; species Hyla sarda. The sequence continues at coordinate 443,264,207 of NC_079191.1, read as the reverse complement.
TTGGCGACATAACACGATCAGCTTCATTGCTCCCAATATGTCTTCTCAGCCGCAGGTGTCAGTCATGGGAGACGGCGCCATCCGGAATACTTTATACTGACAGAGGAAATTACAAATGACTAAAAACATACAGAGGCAAATCCTGCGCCATATTTCTCCTGTGCCTCCCCCGATACTAACAGCGCAGAGATCACTCCTCATCATCTGATCACATTCATTGGTGACATCTTACCTCGTACACCGGTCACCTCCAGAGCTGCACCTCCCGCCCTTTATTCATCAAAACCTGTGCAATAGCCAATAGCAACCAATCAGACCAAAATGAAAGCAGCGATCTGATTGGTTGCTATGGGCAGCTGGTCTGCTTTTCCTCTGCACAGGTTTTGCCGAATCTCCTCCCATGGAGATTATGGTGAGGACGGATCTTGAGTTAACTCTATAATTTATCAGTTCTGTTAAAGTTTTTCCTCCTTTGCTCCTATTTCTCCTTCCTTTTCTTCTGTATTTTTCCCTTTCTTCCTAATTTTCTATTTCCTTCCTCTCTTTTTTTCTTTTCTTTTTCTCTTCCTTCCTTCCTGCTGTCTATACCCTTTCCCCCCCCTCTCTTTCATCCCTTCCTACTTTACTTCCTTCTTTTGTCCCTTCTTTCTCCTCCTTTCTTGCTTCCTCCTTTTCTTTCTTCCTTTCCTACCTTGGATCCTTCCTTCTTTCTCTACAATTCTTCCTCATTTCCCTTTCATTTGTTATTTCACATCCATTCCATATTTATCCTACATATTTTTCTTTCTTCCTGCTTTCCCTTTCTTCCTTCCTTCCACCCTTTCCTTCTCCCTTATTCCTACATCTCTCCTTCCTTCCTCCATTCTTCCTTTCCTTCCTTTCTTCTTTCCTCTTGCCTTCCTTCCGTAGTTTCTTTCTCCTTCCCTTCCTACCCCTTTACTTCCTTCATCTGTTCTTCCTTCCTTTTTTCTTCCTTTCCTTCCTTCCTTCCTTCCTTCCTTCTTTCCTATTTACTTCCTTTCTCCTTTCCTTTCTACCTCCTTTCCTTCCGTTCTTCCTCCTTCCTTTTTTTTTCTTTCTTTCTTCCTTCCATACTTTCTTCATCCTTCCCTTACTACCTCTCTCCTTCCTTTCCTTACTTCCTTCTTTTCTTCCTTCCCTACCTTGGATCCTTCCTTCTCTACCTACCATTCTTCCTCCGTTCCCTTTCATTTGTCCTTTCAAATCCATCCTTTCCATCTTTTTCCTTCATCTTTTTCTTTCTTTTTCCTTTCCCTTCCTTCCTTTCTTCCTCCTTCCCTTCCTACCTCTCTCCTTCCTTCATCCATTCTTCCTTCCTTTTTCCTCCTCTCCTTCCTTTCTTCTTTCCTCTTTCCTTCCTTCCTACCTCCTTTCCTTCCATTCTTCCCCCTTTCCTTCTGTTCTTCCTCCTTTCCTTCCTACCTTTTTTCTTTCTTTCTTCCTTCCTTGCTTCCTTCCATACATTCTTCATTCTTCCCTTCCTACCTCTCTCCTTCCTTTTCCTTCCATTCCTTCTATTCTTCCTTCCTTCCTTCCTTCCATTCCTACATTGGATTCTTCCTCCTGTCCTCTTTTTCCTTTTTCCGTTCACGTCCATCCTTTCCATCTTTTTTTCCTTCATCCTTTTCTTTCTTCCTCCTTTTCTTTTCCTTCCTTCCTCCTTTTCTTCCATCCTTCCTCCTTTTCTTCCATCCTGTCTCATCCTTCTTCCTTCCACTAGACTTTAGTCACAGACCGTCCAATGTGTGATGATTATGGGTTTATTAAGGAATTATGTTTTTTATTCTAAAAACCAATCAGAGCCTTTTCTATTCTCAATCTCATCAAGCTCCTCCCAGCTTCTGATGCTGATGGGGGGGGGGGGGGGGGCAGCAGAGGTTTGGAGTCCCCCTCTAGTGGTCATGCTTGGGATGGATGAGTTAGTTTCGTAGTCAGATTCATTCTTTTTGCTCTTTTTATCGTTAAACCAGTTTGTTAAAGGTCCCGTAAAGTGAAGCATCTGCTGCCACCTCCTGGGGGGAGGACAGAATCATGGTGAACGTACTGGGCAGCACCTGTTGTGCCACAGGTTCATCTCCCATGTAGTCCCAGGAGTAGGGTTATAATTCTCACAGTACACAAAGGGTTAATGAGGAACGGAACAGCAGAACTGGAACAAGAAACTATAAAAACGCATTAGGTCTATCAATCAGAATCACAATGAACGTACTTGGCAGCAGCTGTTGTGCCGCAGGTTTATTCCAGCCTCATCTCCTCGTGTAGTCGCTGTCAGGAACAGTGTAATGACAATCACAGTACACAAAGAGTTAATGAGGATTGGAACAACAGAACTGGTGCATTTCATGAAGAGCCATAAAACGCGTCGGTCCTATCAATCACATTGGAGATTGGGGGGAGGGAAGTGACTGGCAGGGACGGACAGCGAACAAATCACTGTAGATGGATTGACTCCGCAGTGTGAAGCTGCCAGTATCTGACCGAAACGCGTTCGTCTCTCACTAAATCATCCAGTAAACGGGACATTTGTCTGAATTTGGGTTTTTAACTCGGAGTAATAAATTATTTGTGTCTTCCCTGTAGTTGCTGGACACGAAATTATAACATGAACTACTGGCTCATCATCCGCCTGCCGATCCTCATCGCCATCGGGGTGAGTTGTCATGGACACCATCAGGGCCCATTATAAGGTGGCACTCTGATCCCGCATTGTGGCCCTGCTAGCGCCCTCTTCTGACAATTTCTATTCAGTTTTATTTGTTTTATCTGATTCTGGGAAAGCAGTGTGAAAACCAATATGGCCGTCATTGCCGCCATTGCCGCCCAGACATTTGTTGTCACCCATTATTGCCTGAGTCCTGAATGGCATTGCAATAAAGAAAAAAAAAAGAAATAGTCTGCAACCTGCGGCTCCCTGGACGTGCTGGGAGTTATACACTGCTCAAAAACATAAAGGTAACACTAAACAACACAATGTAACTCCAAGTCACTGACACTTGTGTGAGATCCCACTGTCCACTCAGGAAGAACACTGAATGACAATCAATTTCACATGGAACAGACAACACGTGGAAATTATAGGCAATTAGCAAGACACCCCCAATAAAGGAGGGGTTCTGCAGGTGGTGACCACAGACCACTTCTCAGTTCCTATGCTTCCTGGATGATGTTTTGGTCACTTTTGAATGCTGGCGGTGCTTTCACTATAGTGGTAGCATGAGACTGAGTCTACAACCCACACAAGTGGCTCAGGTAGTGCAGCTCATCCAGAATGGCACATCAATGCGAGCTGTGGCAAGAAGGTTCGCTGTGTCTGTCAGCGTAGTGTCCAGAGCATGGAGGCGCTACCAGGAGACAGTCCAGTACATCAGGAGACATGGAGGAGGCCGTAGGAGGGCAACAACCCAGCAGCAGGACCGCTACCTCCGCCTTTGTGCAAGGAGGAGCAGGAGGAGCACTGCCAGAGCCCTGCAAAATGACCTCCAGCAGGACACAAATGTGCATGTGTCCACTCAAACGGTCAGAAACAGACTCCATGAGGGTGTTATGGGGGCTCAATGTCCACAGGTGGGGGTTGTGCTTACAGCCCAACACCATGCAGGACATTTGGCATTTGCCAGAGAACACCAAGATTGGCAAATTGACCACTGGTTCCCTGTGCTCTTCACAGATGAAAGCAGGTTCACACTGAGCACATGTGACAGACGTGACAGAGTCTGGAGACGCCGTGGAGAACGTTCTGCTGCCTGCAACATCCTCCAGCATGACCGGTTTGGTGGTGGGTCAGTAATGGTGTGGGGTGGCATTTCTTTGGGGGCCGCACAGCCCTCCATGTGCTTGCCAGAGGTAGCCTGACTGCCATTAGGCACCGAGATGAGATCCTCAGACCCCTTGTGAGACCATATGCTGGTGCGGTTGGCCCTGGGTTCCTCCTAATACAAGACAATGCTAGACCTCATGTGGCTGGAGTGTGTCAGCAGTTCCTACAAGAGGAAGGCATTGATGCTATGGACTGGCCGCCCGTTCCCCTGAATCCGATTGAGCACATCTGGGACGTCTCGCTCCATCCACCACAGACTGTCCAGGAGTTGGCAGATGCTTTAGTCCAGGTCTGGGAGGACATCCCTCAGGAGACCATCCTCCACCTCATCAGGAGCATGCCCAGGCGTTGTAGGGAGGTCATACGGGCACGTGGAGGCCACACACACTACTGAGCGTCATTGGGACTTGTATTAAGGACATTACATAAAGTTGGATCGGCCTGTAGTGGGGTTTTCCACTGTGATTTTGAGTGTGACCCCATATCCAGACCTCCATGGGTTGATGCATTTGATTTCCATTGATAATTTTTGTGTGATTTTGTTGTCAGCGCATTCAGCTATGTAAAGAGGAAAGTATTTCATATGATTAGTTCATTCATTCAGATCTAGGACGTGTTATCTTCGTGTCATCTTTATTTTTGGGCAGTGTAATTCCTCAACCAGGTGAAGAACAGTCTTCTGAGTGAATGGTTCAGGGAATCGATCTCATCCAGTACAAGATCCATCAGTGCATTTACTATTCATAGCTGTAGGAAAGTCAAAACCCGAAAACACGAGATCTGCCGTGTCAGCCATATTGGTTATCACTCAGCTTTCCCAGGAATAGATGGGATAGAGGCAATAAATTGATCTCTGGCTCATTTGGCGTCAGGCTTTGATTCATTATGGGAATTTTCCATGTTTCTCTATTCACAGGTGAACTTCGTCATCTTCATCCGAGTCATCTGTATCATCATCTCAAAGCTGCAGGCGAATCTGATGTGCAGAACAGACACCAAGTGCAGGTGGGTCCACTGGGGGGCGCCATTATATGTGATCAGCAGCTGTAAATGAGGTGGAGTGCCGCCATATGCATCATGTCCACTACATACATGTTATCTGTTATAGAAGACTTGGCTGTGCTACCAATAATATTACTGATGGTCTCCAGGCTCCTCCTCCTCATTGAGGCTCCTCCCCTGATGCTTAATGATCAATGGTCTTTTCTCACTGGAGGTTTAGTTTCTTTTAAAAGACTAGAACACATAGCACTCCAGATTTAGCATGCAAGTATACTTTTTTATTGTAGCATAAAACTGATGATCATCACAGGAAAATACAGGATAAAATCTGACGTGTTTCAGCTGTATGAGCCTTAGTCATAGATATCACTGAATAAGGCTTATACAGACAAAATTTGTCAGGTCTTATACTTTATTTTTATGTAATCTATTATAAAAGACTTAACTGTGATACTAATAATGTTACTGATGGTCTCCAGGCTCCTCCTCCTCATTGAGGCTCCTCCCCTAATGTTGACAAAGTTTAATGATTAATGGTCTTTTCACTCTGGAGGTTTAGTCGCTTTTTAAAAGGATACTCTGGATTTTGCATGCAGGTATTCTTCTATATTTAAGCATAAAAGTGATAATATTCACAGGAAAATACACAATAAGATCTGACTTTTTTCAGCCTTAGTTATAGATACCACTGAACAAGGCTTTATAAAGCTGAAACCTGTCAGGTCTATACTGTATTTTCCACTACATACATGTTATCTATTATAAAAGACTTTGCTGTGATACTAATAATATAACTGTTGATCTCCAGGCTCCTCCTCCTCATTGAGACTCCTCCCCTGATGCTAAATAATCATTGTTTTTTTCTCACTGGTGGTTTAGTTGCTTGTAAAAGAATACAACACTGGACAATCCGTAATTTGCATGCATGTATTCTTTTTCATTGAAGAACAAAACTGATGATCATAAAAATACAGGATATGAACTGACACATTACAGCTGTATAAGGCTTAGTTATAGATATCACTGAAGAAGGCTTATACGAAGGCAAAACCTGTCAGGTCTTACACTATCAGTTTTATGCTTTAATATAAAAGTATACTTGCAAGCAAAATCCAGATTGCTGTGTATTCTATTCTTTTAGAAGCAACTTAACCTCCAGTGAGAAAAGACCATTGATCAATAACTGTGGCAGCTGCAGGGGAGGAGCCTTAATAAGGAGGAGGAGCCTGGAGACTATCAGTTATTTTATTAGTTCCACAGCCAAGTCTTGTATAATAGATAATATGTATGTAGTGGAAAATACAGTGTAAGACCTGACAGGTTTCGGCTGTATGAGCCTTTTTCAGTCGTATCTATGACTAATGCTTATACAGCTGAAACACGTGTCACGATTCAGCTGGCAGGAGGTGGATCCTCTGTGCCAGAGAGGGATTGGCGTGGACCGTGCTAGTGGACCGGTTCTAAGTTACTACTGGTATTCACCAGAGCCCGCCGCAAAGCGGGATGGTCTTGCAGCGGCGGTAGTAACCAGGTCATATCCACTAGCAACGGCTCAACCTCTCTGACTGCTGAAGATAGGCGCGGTACAAGGGAGTAGACAGAAGCAAGGTCGGACGTAGCAGAAGGTCGGGGCAGGCAGCAAGGATCGTAGTCAGGGGCAACGGCAGGAGGTCTGGAACACAGGCTAGGAACACACAAGGAAACGCTTTCACTGGCACAATGGCAACAAGATCCGGCGAGGGAGTGCAGGGGAAGTGAGGTATACATGGGGAGTGCACAGGTGAACACACTAATTAGAACAACTGCGCCAATCAGTGGCGCAGTGGCCCTTTAAATCGCAGAGACCCGGCGCGCGCGCGCCCTAGGGAGCGGGGCCGCGCGCGCCGGGACAGGACCGACGGAGAGCGAGTCAGGTACGGGAGCCGGGGTGCGCATCGCGAGCGGGCGCCACCCGCATCGCGAATCGCATCCCGGCTGGAGGCGGTATCGCAGCGCACCCGGTCAGTGGATCTGACCGGGGCGCTGCAGTAGCGAGGATGTGGCGAGCGCTCCGGGGAGGAGCGGGGACCCGGAGCGCTCGGCGTAACAGTACCCCCCCCCCTTGGGTCTCCCCCTCTTCTTTGAGCCTGAGAACCTGAGGACCAGACTTTTGTCTAGGATGTTGTCCTCAGGTTCCCAGGATCTCTCTTCAGGACCACAGCCCTCCCAATCGACCAAAAAAATTTTTTTCCCTCTGACCGTCTTGGAGGCCAGTATCTCCTTTACGGAGAAGATGTCAGAGGAACCGGAAACAGGAGTGGGAGAAACAAGTTTGGGAGAGAAACGGTTGATGATGAGTGGTTTAAGAAGAGAGACATGAAAGGCATTAGGAATACGAAGAGAAGGAGGAAGAAGAAGTTTGTAAGAGACAGGATTAATTTGGCACAAGATTTTGAAAGGACCAAGATAGCGTGGTCCCAGTTTGTAGCTGGGGACACGGAAGCGGACATATTTAGCGGAGAGCCATACCTTGTCTCCGGGAGAAAAAATGGGGGGAGCTCTTCTTTTCTTATCGGCAAACTTTTTCATGCGAGATGAAGCCTGTAAAAGAGAATTTTGGGTCTCTTTCCATATGGTGGAAAGATCACGAGTCACTTCATCCACAGCGGGCAAACCAGAGGGCAAGGGAGTAGGGAGGGGGGGAAGAGGGTGACGGCCGTACACCACGAAAAATGGGGATTTAGAAGAAGATTCAGAGACTCTGAAGTTGTACGAGAATTCGGCCCATGGTAGAAGATCTGCCCAGTCATCCTGGCGGGAGGAAACAAAATGCCGTAAATAGTCACCCAGGACCTGGTTAATTCTTTCTACTTGCCCATTGGATTGAGGATGATAAGCAGAAGAGAAGTTTAATTTAATCTTGAGTTGTTTACAGAGAGCCCTCCAGAATTTTGACACGAATTGGACGCCTCTATCCGAGACGATCTGCGTGGGCAAACCGTGAAGACGAAAAATGTGTACAAAAAATTGTTTTGCCAACTGAGGCGCTGAAGGAAGACCAGGAAGAGGAATAAAATGTGCCATCTTGGAAAATCGATCAACGACCACCCAAACAACAGTGTTGCCACGGGATGGGGGTAAGTCTGTAATAAAGTCCATACCAATCAGAGACCAAGGCTGTTCGGGGACAGGCAGAGGATGAAGGAGACCAGCAGGCTTCTGGCGAGGAGTCTTATCCCGGGCACAGACAGTACAGGCCCGCACAAAATCAACAACATCCGTCTCCAGAGTCGGCCACCAATAGAAGCGAGAGATGAGTTGCAAAGACTTTTTGATGCCCGCATGGCCAGCGAGGTGGGAGGAGTGACCCCATTTGAGAATCCCGAGACGTTGGCGTGGAGAAACGAAGGTCTTCCCTGGAGGAGTTTGCCTGATGGAGACTGGAGAAGTGGAGATCAGACAGTCAGGAGGAATGATGTGTTGCGGAGAGACCTCTACTTCCGAAGCATCCGAGGAACGAGAGAGAGCATCGGCCCTAATGTTCTTGTCGGCAGGGCGAAAATGAATTTCAAAGTTAAAACGGGCAAAGAACAAAGACCACCTGGCCTGGCGAGGATTCAGCCGTTGGGCAGACTGGAGATAGGAGAGATTCTTGTGGTCGGTGTAAATGATAACTGGAAATTTTGATCCCTCCAGCAGATGCCTCCATTCCTCAAGTGCCAATTTAATGGCCAGTAGTTCTCGATCCCCGATGGAGTAGTTCCTCTCCGCCGGAGAGAAGGTCCTAGAAAAAAAACCACAAGTAACAGCATGCCCGGAAGAATTTTTTTGTAGAAGGACCGCTCCAGCTCCCACTGAGGAGGCATCAACCTCCAATAGGAAGGGTTTAGATGGGTCAGGTCTGGAGAGCACGGGAGCAGAAGAAAAGGCAGACTTGAGCCGTTTAAATGCGTCTTCCGCTTGAGGAGACCAGGACTTAGGATTGGCATTCTTCTTGGTTAAAGCCACGATAGGAGCCACAATAGTGGAAAAATGAGGAATAAATTGTCTGTAATAATTGGCGAACCCCAAAAAACGTTGGATAGCACGGAGTCCGGAGGGGCGTGGCCAATCTAAGACGGCAGAGAGTTTGTCTGGATCCATTTGTAGTCCCTGGCCAGAGACCAAGTATCCTAGGAAAGGAAGAGATTGACATTCAAACAGACATTTCTCCATTTTGGCATAAAGTTGATTGTCTCGAAGTCTCTGAAGAACCATGCGGACATGCTGGCGGTGTTCCTCTAAGTTGGCAGAAAAAATCAGAATATCGTCCAGATACACAACAACACAGGAATATAAGAGATCACGAAAAATTTCATTAACAAAGTCTTGGAAGACGGCAGGGGCGTTGCACAGGCCAAAGGGCATGACCAGATACTCAAAGTGTCCATCTCTAGTGTTAAATGCAGTTTTCCATTCGTCCCCCTCCCTGATGCGGATGAGATTATAAGCACCTCTTAAGTCCAGTTTGGTAAAGATGTGGGCACCTTGAAGGCGATCAAAGAGTTCTGAGATAAGAGGTAGGGGGTAGCGGTTCTTTACCGTGATTTTATTAAGTCCGCGGTAATCAATGCAAGGACGTAGGGAGCCATCTTTTTTGGACACAAAGAAAAATCCAGCTCCGGCAGGAGAGGAGGATTTGCGGATAAACCCCTTTTTTAAATTTTCCTGGATGTATTCAGACATAGCAAGAGTCTCTGGGGCAGAGAGAGGATAAATTCTGCCCCGGGGTGGAGTAGTGCCCGGGAGGAGGTCAATAGGACAGTCATAAGGCCTGTGAGGAGGTAAAGTCTCAGCTTGTTTTTTGCAAAATACGTCAGCATAGTCCATATAAGCCTTAGGGAGACCGGTTACAGGGGGAACCACAGGGTCACGGCAGGGAGTACTGGGAACCGGTTTAAGACAGTCCTTGAAACAAGAAGTACCCCAGCTCTTGATCTCTCCTGTGGACCAATCAAGGGTTGGGGAATGGCGTTGAAGCCACGGTAGTCCAAGGAGAATTTCGGAAGTGCAATTGGAGAGGACCAAAAACTCAATTTTTTCGTGATGAGGTCCGATGCACATTAGGAGGGGCTCCGTGCGGTAACGTATGGTACAGTCCAATCTTTCATTGTTAACGCAATTGATGTAGAGGGGTCTGGCGAGACTGGTCACCGGGATGTTGAACCTGTTGATGAGAGAGGCCAAAATAAAATTTTCTGCAGATCCGGAATCCAAGAAGGCCATGGTAGAGAAGGAGAAGGTAGAGGCAGATATCCGCACAGGCACAGTAAGGCGTGGAGAAGCAGAGTTGACATCAAGAACTGTCTCACCTTTGTGCGGAGTCAGCGTACGTCTTTCCAGGCGGGGAGGACGTATAGGACAATCCTTCAGGAAGTGTTAGGTACCGGCACAGTACAGGCAAAGATTCTCCATGCGGCGTCGTGTCCTCTCTTGAGGTGTCAAGCGAGACCGGTCAACTTGCATAGCCTCCACGGCGGGAGGCACAGGAACGGATTGCAGAGGACCAGAGGAGAGAGGAGCCGGGGAGAAAAAACGCCTTGTGCGAACAAAGTCCATATCCTGGCGGAGCTCCTGACGCCTTTCGGAAAAACGCATGTCAATGCGAGTGGCTAGATGAATGAGTTCATGCAGGTTAGCAGGAATTTCTCGTGCGGCCAGAACATCTTTAATGTTGCTGGATAGGCCTTTTTTAAAGGTCGCGCAGAGGGCCTCATTATTCCAGGATAATTCGGAAGCAAGAGTACGGAATTGTATGGCGTACTCGCCAACGGAAGAATTACCCTGGACCAGGTTCAGCAGGGCAGTCTCAGCAGAAGAGGCTCGGGCAGGTTCCTCAAAGACACTTCGAATTTCCGAGAAGAAGGAGTGTACAGAGGCAGTGACGGGGTCATTGCGGTCCCATAGCGGTGTGGCCCATGACAGAGCTTTCCCAGACAGAAGGCTGACTACGAAAGCCACCTTAGACCTTTCAGTAGGAAACTGGTCCGACATCATCTCCAAGTGCAGGGAACATTGTGAAAGAAACCCACGGCAAAACTTAGAGTCCCCATCAAATTTATCCGGCAAGGATAGTCGTAGGCCGGAAGCGGCCACTCGCTGCGGAGGAGGTGCAGGAGCAGGCGGAGGAGATGATTGTTGAAGCTGTGGTAGTAGCTGCTGTAGCATCACGGTCAGTTGAGACAGCTGGTGGCCTTGTTGCGCTATCTGTTGCGACTGCTGGGCGACCACCGTGGTGAGGTCGGCGACAACTGGCAGTGGAACTTCAGCGGGATCCATGGCCGGATCTACTGTCACGATTCGGCTGGCAGGAGGTGGATCCTCTGTGCCAGAGAGGGATTGGCGTGGACCGTGCTAGTGGACCGGTTCTAAGTCACTACTGGTTTTCACCAGAGCCCGCCGCAAAGCGGGATGGTCTTGCAGCGGCGGTAGTAACCAGGTCGTATCCACTAGCAACGGCTCAACCTCTCTGACTGCTGAAGATAGGCGCGGTACAAGGGAGTAGACAAGAGCAAGGTCGGACGTAGCAGAAGGTCGGGGCAGGCAGCAAGGATCGTAGTCAGGGGCAACGGCAGGAGGTCTGGAACACAGGCTAGGAACACACTGGGAAACGCTTTCACTGGCACAATGGCAACAAGATCCGGCGAGGGAGTGCAGGGGAAGTGAGGTATACATAGGGAGTGCACAGGTGAACACACTAATTAGAACAACTGCGCCAATCAGTGGCGCAGTGGCCCTTTAAATCGCAGAGACCCGGCGCGCGCGCGCCCTAGGGAGCGGGGCCGCGCGCGCCGGGACAGGACCGACGGAGAGCGAATCAGGAACGGGAGCCGGGGTGCGCATCGCGAGCGGGCACCACCCGCATCGCGAATCGCATCCCGGCTGGAGGTGGTATCGCAGCGCACCCGGTCAGTGGATCTGACCGGGGCGCTGCAGTAGCGAGGATGTGGCGAGCGCTCCGGGGAGGAGCGGGGACCCGGAGCGCTCGGCGTAACAACACGTCAGATCTTATCCTCTATTTTCCTGTAAAGTTTATTATTTTTATGCTTCAAAAAAGAATACTTGCGTACAAAATCTGTAGTGCTGGGCGTTCTATTCTTCTATTTATTGCATTACCGGTTGGTGCTCCAGCATCAGGACCGTGCACTAGGAGGTTGCTTCATGTGTCACATTATTATGTATTACATATTAAGTTGATTGTAGTTTATCATTTCTGTCCTGGAAATCATCCTTCCATACACTGACCTCCTCCTGAGCTTGTGTTTATACACATAGCCAATATGAAACAAGCAAAACTGCAGTATAAAGTACAGGGGAAAAACAAAATTTTCATTTGTTTTCCCTTAGTCTCCTCAGCAGCACAATATTAGGTGTTTCTGCCCCTGTGAGCTAATAGATTTTTTAATTCAATCAAACGAAAAGCCTGTAGGCACCTCCCCCTTTGAGGTTCCCACACTAATTAAAGTGTCGGTTATAGGAATGTACAAAAAAAACGCTGCCACGGATAAGGTGCAGAGGTAAGTGCAAAATTTTGAGAAAAAAGTGCAAATTTATTATAACGTGTTTCAGGGACGGTCTGCCCCTTTCATCAGACATGCAGGATACAGACAGAAACATCCTTTATTCAAAATTTTGCACTTACCTCTGCACCTTATGCGTGGCAGTGCTTTTTTGCACATCCCAATAACCGGCACTTTAATTAGTGTGGGAACCTCTTGTATATTGTCAACTCCACATGGATATGGGAATGAAAGGTTGAAGCTGCAGCCAAGAGGGATTCTCCATCATTACCATCTGAGCCTGTAGGATGTGAGTGTCCATTGAATTCTTTGAGCGTTGTGCCTCAATTGTTGCAAAATGAAAATTGGTGAGTTTTATCCAACCTGTGGATCCATTTATTTGTCTGGGAATCATTGCACATTGGAGCGCTCATCTGTTTGTTTTTTTCCACTACACAACAGGAAGTACCGTATTAGTACTGTATATACTCGAGTATAAGCCGAGACCCCTAATTTCAACCCAAAATCCCAGGAAAAGTTATTGACTCGAGTATAAGCCTAGGGTGGGAAATACATCATCCACCCCTGTCATTATCCAGACCCGTCATTAACATCCTCATCATCATCACCGCCTGTCATCATCCAGACCCTCATCATCATCACCTGTCATCATCCCCTTGTCATCATCCCACACATCCCCCCTTCATCATCCCCTTGTCATCATCCCCACCCCCCTTCATCATCCCACACCCCCCCTTCATCATCCTCTTGTCATCATCCCACACCCCCCTTCATCATCCCCTTGTCATCATCCGCCCTCAGTGGCCTTCAACCTGCGGACCTCCAGAGGTTTCAAAACTACAACTCCCAGCAAGCCCGGGCAGCCATCGGCTGTCCGGGCTTGCTGGGAGTTGTAGTTTTGAAACCTCCGGAGGTCCGCAGGTTGAAGACCACTGCGGCCTTCGACATCCTCCAGCCCCCTCTCACCCCCTTTAGTTATGTACAGTACTCACCTCCGCTCGGTGCAGGGCTGTCTGGTGAGTAGGTCGTCCGGTGGGATAGTGGTTCCGGGCTGCTATCTTCACTGGGGGCGCCTCTTCTCCGTGCTTCCGGCCCGGAATAGAGGCGTTGCCTTGACAATGACGCAGAAGTACGTTGGCAATGAACGTACCTCTGCGTCATTGTCAAGGCAACGTGACTATTCTGGGGCCGGGCCCGAAGCGCTTAGAAGAGGCCTCCCCGGTGAAGATAGCAGCCCGGAACCACTATCCCACCGGACGACCTTCTCTCCGGACAGTCCTGCAGCACCGGACCAGCGCCGAGCGGAGGTGAGTACTGTACAGAACTAAAGGGGGGTGAGAGGGGGCTGGATGATGTCGAAGGCCGCAGTGGTCTTCAACCTGCGGACCTCCGGAGGTTTCAAAACTACAACTCCCAGCAAGCCCGGACAGCCGATGGCTGCCCGGGCTTGCTGGGAGTTGTAGTTTTGAAACCTCTGGAGGTCCGCAGGTTGAAGACCACTGCGGGTCGAGAGTTCACTCGAGTATGAGCCGAGGGGGGTGTTTTCAGCACGAAAAATCGTGCTGAAAAACTCGGCTTATACTCGAGTATATACGGTACATTTTCACGTAACAAAAAAAAAAAAAGGTAAGTATAAAGGGAGGAAAGCAGGAGACTAAGGGTAAACAAATTAACAAACAAAATGTAGTCTTCCCTGTCGTCCCTCAGCAGCACAATATGGGGATTTAGCAAGTATAACCCTTAGGGAGGGCTCTCCTGCCTTGCAGAATTCTGAATAGTTCTAGTGAAAATTTTTCACTACATAGAAAAGTGTCAACTCTATAGTGTTTTAGAAAAGTCAATGTGTACTCCAAGTTGAAGAATGGCAGATATGTTCCAAAGGGACAGAATTATGTTCAGCCCAAGAGGTTTAAATAGACCTTGTAGAGTGATCTCTAGTGGACTCTGGTGCAGTCAAACCTTTAGAAGTCTAACAAAGTTTAATACACTCACAAATCCCTGGGAAATAGAACATTTTGATGCTTTAGAAAATAAGAAGGTTTCCAGACTTTCGAAATGATTTAGTTCTTTCCAAATAAATTCTTAAACATCTCCCCAAATCTATGGTGGCAAAATCCTTTTGAGAAGATCCAGACTCAGGAGAAAACTGTGGAATAGAAATGAATTAATGTTTGCAAAAGAAACAACTTTAGGCATAAAAGATGGAAGGAATCTCAGAAGGTCTTTCCCAGGTAAGAAAGTGGTATAAGCCAAATCTGAAGCCAAAGCTAAAAGTTCACTAACCCTCTTGGCAGTAGTAACAGCCAACAACAAGACCAGTTTAAGAGTGAGGAACCTGCGTCCCGCTTCATCTAAAGGTTCAAAGGGTTGAGCACAAAGACTAACGCCAAATCCCATGAGGCAACAGGCTTTACAGATCTTGGCCGAATTCTGGTGATGGCTTTAATAAAGGATTTGACTACTGACTCGAGTGAGGCGTCTGTGAAGGAACGCTGATAAAGCTCCATCCTGTAGGAACTCCAGAATTGATGGAATAGAAGGAGAGGAGGGGTCATTCTTCCTGACAGCACACCACTTGTGAAGAATTCTTCTAACTCTGGCGTAAGTCCTGTTAGTCGCCCCACTCCTAGAATGAGATAGCGTCTGAAGTATGCAGTCCAAAAACCCTCTGGCTTTCAATAGGGACCTATCAACCTCCATGCTGTCAGATTGAATGTTCTGAGGTTGTGGCAGAGCTGAGTGCCCTGAGGGGGTGTGGGGGGGGGGGGGGGGGGTCTCCAATAAACTCCTCTGCTCATCTAAATGAGCTGGGAGAACCAGGATCTCTTGGGCCAAAATGGAATGATTGCTATCACTGAGGCCTGATCCTGTCTGATCTTCATCAATACCTTGGGTATCAAGGAAGTTGGCGGAAAGATGTATGTCAGCTTGAATCTCCAAGGAGTTGTCATGGCATCTATCCAAGAAGGATTTTCCGCAGGATAAAGGGAGCATAAAATGTCTAACTTGCGATTGGTTCTTGTAGTCATCAGGTCTATTTCTGGAAGACCCCAAAGATCCACAAGCTGAAGGAATACCTCTTGGTCCAGTGTCCATTCTCCAGGAACTGTCAGATCTCTGCTCAGGAGGTCCGCAATGACATTCTGAACTCCCTTCATGTGGGCAGCAGATAACTTGAGTATTCTGGACTCTGCCCAACGACAGATCTTTGCCACTTCTTGAAGTAGTGTAACAGATCTTGTTCCTCCCTGTTTGTTTATATAATAAACTGCTGCCATGTTGTCTGTTCTCACCTTGACAGTTTCTTCCATGAGGAGAGGGGAGAAATGAAGGAGGGCATAGTCGATTCCTCTCAGTTCCTTGATATTGGAAGATAGAAGTAGTTCTTCTGGACTCCACTTCCCAGCCGCCTTCCTCCCTAGAAGAAGAGCGCCCCATCCGGACCCTGAAGCGTCTGTTGTATAGACTAACCAATGTGGTTCTAGAAGGGACATCCAGTCCCGGGGTACAGCCCACCACTTCAGGGACCTGCGAACTGAGGGAGAAAAGTCTGAGGAGAGAGTCCAGGGAGGAAATCTTCCTGTCCCAGGATGGCAGGACTTCTGCTTGTAGGGGTCTCATATGCCACAATGCCCATGGGACTGCTTCTGCTGAGGATGATAGGAGACCTAGAAATCTCATGAGTGTCCTCAGGGATATCCTCCAAAGGAATTGATAATTCTTGGATATCCTTTCCTTTCTTGCCGGAGATAGATAAATTCTCATATTTAGACAGAACCCCAGAAAAGTTCTTACCTTGTCCAGAATTAAATGGGACTCTTCCATATTTACCACCCATCCAAGCCTGTGAAGTAAGTCTAAAGTCAGACTGGTGAGGAGATGGAGTTCTTCCGGGGATCTGGCTAGAATCAGCCAATCGTCTAGGTACGGTATAATTCTGATCCCTTGTACTCTGAGTACCACCATCATGGAAGATACTACTTTTGTGAAGACAAACGGGGCGGTTGTGATCCCAAAAGGAAGGACTCGAAATTGGAGATGATGAAGAACTCCCCTGATGTAGACAGCAATGTGGAGGAACTTTCTGTGGTGCTGGAAAATAGGTATCTGAAAGTATGCGTTCTTGGGATCCAAGGACACCATATAGTCGTCTTTCAGAAGGATTGACTGAATTTTGTTTTTTACAATAAATCTGTTTATGTATTTGAGGTCTATTATTTGTCTTTACTTCCCAAGAAACACAGGAGAATATACTCCTTTGCCTCTCTCGGCTAGAGGAACGGGTTCTACTGCAGCAATGGGGATGAGATCTAGAATTGACTGCTCCAAAAAGTCCTGTTTTGGGGACCTGAGGATGGTGGATATAAGGAACCTTTCTGGCGGATGAGAAACAAGAGAGATTGCATAACCTCTTTTACAATATCTGGAACCCACTTGTCCCTTATGAGACTTTACCAAGCTGGGAGAGAAGACTGGAGACGACCGCCAACAGGCATGCTGTCCGAGTCAGAAGTCTGGCTTCTTGGCGCCTCTGGATCTCTGTGGGGAACGGTCACGCCTCTGTTGATTATAACGGCCTCGAAAGGATCTGTTGGATAAGGGAAGACTCTTCCCTTTCCTGTCAGAGAGCTCCTCCATAATTGTATCAAGTTTGGATCCAAGCAATTTCCCCGGCATATACTCTAAATTGCATAATGTATACTTAGAAGAGTTATCGCCAGGCCAGGGTCTAAGTCATGTAGTAGCAGAGGAGAGGGACATGTTATGGGCAGACAGTTTAACCTGCTGACAGGTAGTCCATACCTACCATATTTTTCGCCCTATAGGACGCACCGGCGTATAAGACGCACCCAATTTATAGGTGCAAAATCTAAAAAAAATAAAGATTTTGAACCCAATAGTGGTCTTCAACCTGCGGACCTCCAGATGTTGGAAAACAACAACTCCCAACATGCCTGGACAGCCGTTGGCTGTCCGGGCATGCTGGAAGTTGTAGTTTTGCAAAATCTGGAGGTCCGCAGATTGAAGACCACTGCATAGGAGGTAATACTCACGTGTCCCCGCCGTACCGGACCCGTCACCGCTGCCCTGGATGTCGCTCCATCGCTGTCGCCGTGTCTCCGTCGCTCCGGAACGTCTCTGCTGCCGGCCGGGTATCCTCGCTCTCAGTCACCGCCATCACGTCGTTACGCACGCCGACGCACGTACGCGACGACGTGATGACGAGGAAGGAGAGCGCCGGCCATACAGGGGATCCCTGAACGGAGAAGACACAGAGGAGGCAGGTAAGGTCCCTCCCGGTGTCCTGTAAGCACTAACCCGACCTTCAGTCGGGCTGTTCGGGACCGTCGCGGTGAAATCGCGGCGGTCCCGAACAGCCGGGTTCGAGTCACTTTCGCTTCAGACGCGGCAGTCAGCTTTGATTGCCGCGTCTGAAGGGTTAATACAGGGCATCACCGCGATCGGTGATGTCCTGTATTAGCCGCAGGTCCCGGCCGTTGATGGCCGCAGGGACCACCGCGATAGGGGTGTATTCGCCGTATAAGACGCACCGACTTTTTCCCCCCAGTATTGCGAAAAATACGGTAAATTTATATATTTGAAGGACTTCACGATATCCTCCCTACTTACCCCAGAGTCAATATCGTCTTGAACTCTTGAGAGCCAGGCCTTCATGGAGTTAATGACCTCAAGAGAGGCGCACCCCCGCACACCCTACAGTACTCTGACTAGCGGCTGTAGTATAGGACCGCTTCAGGGACACCTCAATATGGTGGTCTATAGGATCCTTTAGGCTAGATCCGTCATCTGAATGTACATTAGTCCTTTTAGACAGTTTTGCATTAGCAAAATCCACTTTAGGGGGGGGGTGGGGTGGGTTTGGTTAATCCAATCCGTAGACTTGGATGGGTCCAGAGGAAAACGCCTGCTCAAAACTGGAGCTTTTTCAGGACTTACCCATTCCAACTTCATAAGCTCCAGTAGCGTATAATCATCCACCGTGAAAACCCGAGGTCCTCTCGAGGTGGAAGGACCTTCCCCACGTTTGTCTGGAAAACGTCTGCTCAGCTCGAATAAATTTAGGGGATTTCTCCACAGGAAAGGGAGTCTCTTCCTGAATCTCTTCGTCCTCAGAAGAGGATGATTTAGTCTCGTCCACTACTCTACAGTCCTCATCAGAGTGGATTATAGTGAATAATTCACATCGTCTAGAATTTTTGGTAGCGGGAGGGACAACAGCTAAGGAATCCTTTTAGTTCTTTAATGGATCCAAAAACAGATTCCTTAACCCACACAAACATATCCTGCATGGATGGTTCCGGATTAGGCGGAAGTCTGGGACGACATGAGGGGCAAATGGAGAATTCATAGCCATCTGGGAGAGGAGTTTTATAAGATGTACACTCAATGGGATTATTTATCAATAATGGTCTTGGCAAGATCATTTTTGTGGTTTGTCTAGGTGCGGGTTTTTTTGGGGCGGTGCGGCTCCAAATGTATCATATTGTCGCAGTGACCATAATAAATATTGCGCAGATCTGCACCCAGATCCTTTTCTACCGCCGCTTTCAGATCATGTCCACCCTGATTCTAAAGAGCTTGTTTGTCTGTGTGTTTGGCTTTATTTGTTTTAGTTTAAATTTTAAGGCAAATTAATATCTAAAAGAAGAAGGTCTGGAAAGAGTCTCCCTCACAATTAAATCGTGGTTTACCTGAAAAAAATAAAAACTTTAATGTTCGGGAGATGGAGGTTTTAGTTGAACAGGTTGGGTACATGTAATTGTGAGATGTCGGCCATTGTTAAGAATCTTCATTGTTTCTTACATCTTTACCGTCCCTTTTTGTACCTTAAAAAATATATCTGATTGTTTCATATGGAAAACTGCTTTACTTTTCCTTTGCACGTTTTTTTTATTTTTAACTTTTTATGTCTTTAAACATTCTTATTCTCTACCTTATTCTCTCTTTCACTCTGAGTGATGATTTTTTTTACTTTTGGCAAACAGACAGGAGTAGTCATTTTTTTTTAGACCTGGTCAGGAGGTCGTCTAGATTTGCAGGGGTTTTTTTTTGCGCCAGTTGCGGCAAAATTTGCGCAAAAAACAAAAAATGCAGATAATAAATTTGTGAGTACGGCATCCTTCACTTTAAGAAATGGTCTAGCAACACCAAAAGGTCAAAATGACGGATTTTAGAAGGTTGAAAAAAAAACGCAAAAAATAATGCAATTTGCGCAAAAATTACAAAAATTCGCAAATCTAAACCAAAAAAGGCAATAGAACACAGTGGTAAATAACCCCCAAAGTGTCTGCGTTTATTTGCAGACTTTCCACGTGACTTTCTGTGTCCTCCAGAGTCGCCAGACTCCATAGATCTAAAATATACATAAAAAATCATTAACAAGTAAAATTAACTAGAATGCAGGTAACCTCAGGGAGACTGAGCAGGACAAAAGGAAGGGTATAAATAAGGCACAGTGGCGCCAAAATACCAAGTCCCGCCCACTTCCGGGACGTTAAATGAGAGAATGCAAATTTAAACAAGAAACTAAAATAATAGAAGATAAATTAAATAAAACATTATAATTGTAAAGAAGAACGCAGGGAACCTCCTTTGGTTCCCTGCAGCTGCCCCCAGAAATCTTCTCTTTTCGGCCATCCGAGGACGTGACGCACACGCTATGCACCCGTGCAACGCTAATTCTAGGGATTGCAACCTAACGGGCTACACCAAAATGGCGCCATACACTGGAGCTGCCCGCAGACTGGAACAGGACGACCAGGTAAGAAGGATTATAGGGGTACTCCCCTGGAAAACATTTTATTTAAATTAACTGGTGCCAGAAAGTTAAACAGATTTGTAAATTACTTCTATTAAAAAAAAAAAATTATCCTTCCAGTACTTATCAGCTGCTGTATGCTCCACAGGAAGTTCTTTTCTTTTTGAATTTCCTTTTTGCCTGACCACAGTGCTCTCTGCTGACACCTCTGTCCATTTTAGGAACTGTCTAGAATAGGAGCAAATCCGCATAGCAAACCTATCCTGCTCTGGACAGTTCCTGACATGGACAGAGGTGTCAGCAGAGAGCACTGTGGTCAGGCAGAAAGGAAATTCAAAAAGAAAAGAACTTCCTTTGGAGCATACAGCAGCTGATAAGTACAGGAAGGATCAAGATTTTTCAATAGAAGTAATTTACAAATCTGTTTAACTTTCTGGCACCAGTTGATTTAAAAAAAAAATAAAAATGTTTTCCAGGGGAGTACCCCTTTAAGGGGACAGCCTGACATCCACACTCACATCAGGACAGAAAATAAAAACTCACTGTCCTGTTGTGTAGTGGCCATTCATATAGGCAAAGGGGGTGGTGACTATAGGCTTTTTGTTTGATTTAATTAAAAAATCCCCTGTCCTATTAGCTCACAGGGGAACGACAAGGAAAGCATGCTGAGCCTTTAATGAGATAGCAAATTGTCATGGGAAAAACCTTAAAGGGGTACTCCTCTGGAAAATATATATTTTTTTTAATCAACTGGTACCATAAAGTTAAATAGATTTGTAAATCACTTCTATTAAAAAATCTTAATCCTTCCAGTACTTATTAGCGGCTGTATACTATAGAGGAAATTATTTTCTGTTTGAATTTCCTTTCTGTCTGACCACAGTGCTCTCTGCTGCCACCTCTGTCCATGTCAGGAACTGTCCAGAGCAGCATATGTTTGCTATGTGGAATTGTTCCTGCTCTGGACAGTTCCTGACATGGACAGAGGTGGCAGCAGAGAGCACTGTGGTCAGAATGGAAAGTTCTACACAACTTCCTGTGGAGCATACAGCAGCTGACAAGTACTGGAAGGATTAAGATTTTTTTAATAGAAGTAATTTACAAATCTGTTTATTTTTTTTGGCATCAGTTGATTTAAAAATAATTGTTTTCCAGCGGAGTACCCCTTTAAGGTTCAAGAGACATCGTAGCTAAAGGTGAGCTTAAGTCTTATATTCCTTCAGCTGACAGTTATCTCTTTAAAGGGGTACTCCAGCGCTTAGACATGTTATCCCCTATCCAAAGGATAGGGGATAAGATGCCTGATCGTGGGGGTCCCGCCGCTGGGGACCCCCGTGATCTCGCAGGCCGCACCCCGTTAGAATCAGTCCCCGGAGTGTGTTCGCTCCGGGTCTGATTACTGTCGATCACGGCTCCGCCCCCCCATGTGACATCACGCCCCGCCCCCTCAATGCAAGCCTATGGGACGGGGCGTGACAGCTGAGGGGGCGGAGTGTGACATCACACGGGGCGGAGCCGTGATCGACAGTAATCAGACCCGGAGCAAACACGCTCCGGGGACTGATTTTAACGGGGTGCGGCGTGCAAGATCATGGGGTCCCCCAGCGATCAGGCATCTTATCTCCGCCGTACACTTTAGACCAGAGTTTCCCAGCCAGGTTGCCTCCAGCTGTTGCAAAACTACAACTTCCAGCATGCCCGGACAGCCTTCGGCTGTCCGGGCATGCTGGTAGTTGTAGTTTTGCAACAGCTGGAGGTCTATAAGTGTAACATGCTGCCGCAACAACATTGTGGTTACACTTTAAGGTGGTTACATTGTTGTTACCTCATCCGCCCAATACTCAGTTATACAAAATTGACTAAAGTTTAGAACTCTTCTTCCACAATGTTCCATAATTAGCTAAAAAAAAAAAAGCCAATTCCCGATAAACTCCGTCTGATAACGGCTGCAGTTCGTCACAATGTAACGGTTGGTATCGAAGTTATTTCATTGTACAAATTAACAAGGAAGGACGCGGTAATGATCCTGGTAATGCGGCTCTTTATATTCTGGAGGACAGAGCAGCCATCATGTATTGTCTATGAGTTTCCCAACAAGGGCACCTTAAAGGGGTACTCCGGTGGAAAACTTTTTTTTTTTTTTTTTTTTTTAAATCAACTGGTGCCAGAAAGTTAAACAGATTTGTAAATCATTTCTATTAAAAAAAAATCTTAATCCTTCCAGTACTTTTTTGGGGCTGTATACTAAAGAGAAATCCAAAAAAGAAATGCATTTCCTCTGATGTCCTGACCACAGTGCTCTCTGCTGACCTCTGCTGTCCATTTTAGGAACTGTCCAGAGCAGCATATGTTTGCTATGGGGATTTATTCCTGCTCTGGACAGTTCCTAAAATGGACAGCAGAGAGCACTGTGGTCATGACATCACAGGAAATGCATTTCTTTTTTGGATTTCTCTTTAGTATACAGCCCCTAAAAAGTACTGGAAGGATTAAGATTTTTTTTAATAGAAGTAATTTACAAATCTGTTTAACTTTCTGGCACCAGTTGATTAAATAAAAGTTTTCCACGGGAATACCCCTTTAAAGGGGAACTCTGACCCTAGACATATTATCCTCTATCCAAAGTATGGGGGATAAGATGTCTGATTGCGGGGGTCCCGCTGCTGGGGACCGATATGATCCCGGCTGCAGCACCCCAGACATCTGGTACATGGAGCGAACTTCACTCCATGCCGGATGACTGGTGAAGCGGGGCGGCGGCTCGTGATGTCATGGCCACGTCCCACTTGTGCCATCACGCCCCCTCTCATAGACTTGCATTGAGGGGGTGTGGCTGTGACGTCACGAGACTCTGGCGCTGCGCCCGACGCGCTAAATGAATGCCGGGTGCAGCGGGACCCCCACAATCAGACATCTTATCCACTATCCTCTGGATAGGAGATAAGATTCTAGGGGTGGAGTACCCCTTTAAAGCTGTTGCAGGGTGCCATTGGATGTCCAGGCATGCTGGGAGTTGTAGTCTTGCAAGTAGTCTGGAGTTTTATAAGTGCATCTTGCCGCCACAGCAACATTGTGGTTACACTTCAAGGTGGTTACATTGTTACAACAGCAACAGCAAAAAAAAGGTTAATTCCCGATAAGCTCCGTCTGATAACTGCTGCAGTTCGTCACAATGTAACATTTGGCGTTGAAGTCATTTCACTGTACAAATTAACAAGGAACGAAGCGCTAATGATCCCGGAAATGCGGCTCTTTATATTCGCGCCGTGTTCTGCTGACTGCGCACTTTACCGTAAAGTCTCCCAGGACGCGGCTGCCGGGATCTAATGTAAAGAGAAATGGAGAAACAAGACAAGGAAATCATTGCTGCCCTAAGAAATAAATATCTGAGCGGTGAAAGGTGCTGAAGCTGCAGGAAGGAAGAGCGACGACTACTCATCACCGCCGCCTGCGTGTGAACGGCTGATACTGGCGTCTGCAGGAATACAGGGGGATTATATGTTATCAGCCTCTGTGAGCGGCCAGACCGAAAAGAACGAAATACCATGACCCCCCCACAAGACCAAAATATTCATATCCTTAAATACTCTGCACTGCTGGGGCCTCTTCCTTTTTCACCATATAAGTACGCTGATCTCCTTAAATACTCTGCGCTGCTGGGGCCTCTTCCTTTTTCACCATATAAGTACACTGATCTCCTTAAATACTCTGCGCTGCTGGGGGCCTCTTCCTTTTTCACCATATAAGTACGCTGATCTCCTTAAATACTCTGCACTGCTGGGGCCTCTTCCTTTTGCACCGTATAAGTACGCTGATCTCCTTAAACACTCTGTGCTGCTCAGGGTTCTTCTCCTTCTACTGTCAGGTTATCCTGTGCCCATCAGCCTCCCCCAAGATCAGAGCATTTATCTCCTGAAACTCTTTTTTTATCAGAAAAATACAAAAACACAAAACAAGCTTCACCAGCTATAACATAAATGTTAAATACTGTAGTACCAAAAAAAACCCTGCCTAACCGGCCAACCCAGCTTTACTAAAATATGCCTACTTTCCTAACCAAACTATCAAATCAACACACTCACATGCATACCGAAAATGAAGATAAAAATAGCACAACTTGGCTTATCAAAATATGAACAGAACATTTTGCACTACCCGGCTATAACTCAAAACCATCCATATTCAGGAAACACACAACAAGAAAACAAAATAAAAAGCACACCACTGCAAAAATGTTTTTTTGTTTTTTTTCGATTAAAATAATAATCATATCACACACGCCTTAATTTACAAAAACTAGACCAGATTAACTGAATCTTCATCCGGGACGAACGAAAGTACCAAAGGAAACATAACAAAACGATCAAATCAACACTCTCACATGCATACCGAAAATGAAGATAAAAATAGCACAACTTGTCTTATCAAAATATGAACATAAAATTTAGCACTACCCGGCTATAACTCTAAACCATCTATACTCGGGAAACACACAACAAGAAAACAAAGCAGAAAATATAACAAGCACACCACTGCAAAAAAAAAAAAATGCTTTTTTCTTTTCCTTTTAAAGGAAATCTGTGATCAGTATCACCCGCACTAACCGGTCATAGAGGCTTGTAGTGCGGAGGATACTGATCAAAATGATACTTACAATGTCCTCTCTTTTTCCTCTCTGTAACTGCATTCCTTGTCTAAAATACTCTGTGCTGCTGCTTCTTCCCTTTTGAACTATGTTGCACTACTATGTGACTACGCTTATCTTCTGAAATCCTCTGTGCTGCTCAGGATTCTGCTCCCCTCAGCCTGTGGCCTCCCTTAAAACCCTGCGCACTTGTTTCCTAAAATACTCTGTGCTGCTGTTCCCACTGTCTTAATTCTCTACTGTGTTCTCCTCTGTACATGGATTCTCATAAGATCTGGGGGTCAATTCTCAATATTTTGTATATAGGGCATGCATTGCTGTGGTGCATTGTGGGAGACGTAGTGTCTGCGCAGGGCATTGTGGGAGATGTAGTGGCTGCGCAGGGCATTGTGGGAGACGTAGTGTCTGCGCAGGGCATTGTGGGAGATGTAGTGGCTGCGCAGGGCATTGTGGGAGATGTAGTGTCTGAGCAGAGCATTATGGGAGATGTAGTGTCTGCGCAGGGCATTATGGGAGATGTAGCGTCTGAGCAGGGCATTATGGGAGATGTAGCGTCTGCGCAGGGCATTGTGGGAGATGTAGCGTCTGCGCAGGGCATTGTGATAGATGTAGCGTCTGCGCAGGGCATTGTGGGAGATGTAGCGTCTGAGCAGGGCATTGTGGGAGATGTAGTGTCTGCGCAGGGCATTGTGGGAGATGTAGTGTCTGAGCAGAGCATTGTGGGAGATGTAGTGTCTGCGCAGGGCATTGTGGGAGATGTAGCATCTGAGCAGGGCATTGTGGTAGATGTAGCGTCTGCGCAGGGCATTGTGGGAGACGTAGCGTCTGCGCAGGGCATTGTGGGAGACGTAGCGTCTGCGAAGGGCATTGTGGGAGACGTAGTGTCTGCGCAGGGCATTGTGGGAGACGTAGTGTCTGAGCAGAGCATTGTGGGAGACGTAGTGTCTGCGCAGGGCATTGTGGGAGACGTAGTGTCTGCGCAGGGCATTGTGGGAGACGTAGTGTCTGCGCAGGGCATTGTGGGAGACGTAGTGTCTGCGCAGGGCATTGTGGGAGACGTAGTGTCTGAGCAGGGCATTGTGGGAGATGTAGTGTCTGCGCAGGGCATTGTGGGAGATGTAGTGTCTGCGCAGGGCATTGTGGGAGATGTAGTGTCTGCGCAGGGCATTGTGGGAGATGTAGTGTCTGCGCAGGGCATTGTGGGAGATGTAGTGTCTGCGCAGGGCATTGTGGGAGATGTAGTGTCTGCGCAGGGCATTGTGGGAGATGTAGTGTCTGAGCAGGGCATTGTGGGACATGTAGTGTCTGCGCAGGGCATTGTGGGACATGTAGTGTCTGCGCAGGGCATTGTGGGAGATGTAGCGTCGGCGCAGGGCATTGTGGGAGATGTAGCGTCTGCGCAGGGCATTGTGGGAGATGTAGCGTCTGAGCAGAGCATTGTGGGAGATGTAGCGTCTGAGCAGGGCATTGTGGGAGATGTAGCGTCTGAGCAGGGCATTGTGGGAGATGTAGTGTCTGCGCAGGGCATTGTGGGAGATGTAGTGTCTGAGCAGAGCATTGTGGGAGATGTAGTGTCTGCGCAGGGCATTATGGGAGACGTAGTGTCTGAGCAGGGCATTGTGGGAGACGTAGTGTCTGCGCAGGGCATTATGGGAGATGTAGTGTCTGCGCAGAGCATTGTGGGAGATGTAGTGTCTGAGCAGAGCATTGTGGGAGATGTAGTGTCTGAGCAGGGCATTGTGGGAGATGTAGTGTCTGCGCAGGGCATTATGGGAGATGTAGTGTCTGCGCAGAGCATTGTGGGAGATGTAGCGTCTGCGCAGGGCATTGTGGGAGATGTAGTGTCTGCGCAGGGTATTGTGGGAGATGTAGTGTCTGAGCAGGGCATTGTGGGAGATGTAGTGTCTGCGCAGAGCATTGTGGGAGATGTAGTGTCTGAGCAGTGCATTGTGGGAGATGTAGTGTCTGCGCAGGGCATTGTGGGAGATGTAGTGTCTGAGCAGTGCATTGTGGGAGATGTAGTGTCTGCGCAGGGCATTGTGGGAGATGTAGTGTCTGCGCAGGGCATTGTGGGAGATGTAGTGTCTGCGCAGGGCATTGTGGGAGATGTAGTGTCTGCGCAGGGCATTGTGGGAGATGTAGTGTCTGAACAGAACATTATGGGAGATGTAGTGTCTGCGCAGGGCATTGTGGGAGATGTAGCGTCTGAGCAGGGCATTGTGGGAGATGTAGTGTCTGCGCAGGGCATTGTGGGAGATGTAGTGTCTGCGCAGGGCATTGTGGGAGATGTAGTGTCTGAGCAGGGCATTGTGGGAGATGTAGTGTCTGCGCAGGGCATTGTGGGAGATGTAGTGTCTGAGCAGGGCATTGTGGGAGATGTAGTGTCTGCGCAGGGCATTGTGGGAGATGTAGTGTCTGAGCAGGGCATTGTGGGAGATGTAGTGTCTGCGCAGGGCATTATGGGAGATGTAGTGTCTGAGCAGAGCATTATGGGAGATGTAGTGTCTGCGCAGGGCATTGTGGGAGATGTAGTGTCTGAGCAGGGCATTGTGGGAGATGTAGCGTCTGCGCAGGGCAATGTGGGAGATGTAGTGTCTGCGAAGGCATTGTGGGAGATGTAGTGTCTGAGCAGGGCATTGTGGGAGATGTAGTGTCTGAGCAGGGCATTGTGGGAGATGTAGTGTCTGCGCAGGGCATTATGGGAGATGTAGTGTCTGCGCAGGGCAATGTGGGAGATGTAGCGTCTGAGCAGGGCATTGTGGGAGATGTAGTGTCTGAGCAGGGCATTGTGGGAGATGTAGTGTCTGCGCAGGGCATTGTGGGAGATGTAGTGTCTGCGCAGGGCATTGTGGGAGATGTAGCGTCTGCGCAGGGCATTGTGGGAGATGTAGTGTCTGAGCAGGGCATTGTGGGAGATGTAGTGTCTGCGCAGGGCATTGTGGGAGATGTAGTGTCTGAGCAGGGCATTGTGGGAGATGTAGTGTCTGCGCAGGGCAATGTGGGAGATGTAGTGTCTGCGCAGGGCAATGTGGGAGATGTAGTGTCTGCGCAGGGCATTATGGGAGATGTAGTGTCTGCGCAGGGCATTATGGGAGATGTAGTGTCTGAGCAGGGCATTGTGGGAGATGTAGTGTCTGCGCAGGGCATTGTGGGAGATGTAGTGTCTGCGCAGGGCATTGTGGGAGATGTAGTGTCTGAGCAGGGCATTGTGGGAGATGTAGTGTCTGCGCAGGGCATTGTGGGAGATGTAGTGTCTGCGCAGGGCATTGTGGGAGATGTAGTGTCTGCGCAGGGCATTATGGGAGATGTAGTGTCTGTGCAGGGCATTATGGGAGATGTAGTGTCTGCGCAGGGCATTGTGGGAGATGTAGTGTCTGAGCAGTGCACCTCACTCTATCTTTTCTCCCCACAGACTCGCCAAGTCCACCCTGACGCTGATTCCGCTGCTGGGGACGCACGAGATAATTTTCGCCTTCATCACCGATGAACACGCCAAAGGATCCTTACGCTACATCAAGCTGTTCTTCGAGCTTTCCTTAAGTTCCTTCCAGGTGGGTAGTTACTGCACATGACTGTAGGGGGCAGTATAACAGATAGAACCGGATCTACGTCCATCTACATTTGTAGCAGAGCCCATTTAACTTGGCTTAACTTAGCGTTGTGTTTCCCAACCCGGGTGCCTCCAGCTGTGGCAAAACTACAATTCTCAGCATGCTCGGACAGCCAACGGCTGTCCGGGCATGCTGGGAGTTGTAGTTTTGCAACAGCTGGAGGCACCTTGATTAGGAAACACTGGCTTAGTAGCTAAAGCTAAGTTCAAAGTTGAATGACAATATCAGCAAAATCTGCATTACCGCTATATCAGGGTGCAGTTCTTATTATCACCACAGGGAGCAGTGTTTCACTACAATGAGGCATAAACTTCTTCTTAGTTACCACAGGGGGCAGTTTAGTGCTGGAATCGTCCAGGTCATGCAGTAGACAGTACAGTAACGTAAATGCAGTGGTGCCTCATACTACAATATTTTATAACCCTACAGTCAACCTGCATCCACTGCACTGTGAATGGCTGGAAAATCCGACCAATCGGAGTCTGACCAATCAGTGCATGCACTGACTGGCTGTCCAGTATCGCCACCCTACAGTAGAGGGCAGTACATGGGACGCAGAGCACATATTGACTATCCTCAGCGTGGCCCCAGGGCACAGGCAGGTAGATGACATGGGGGGTGGCCCCTTTACCTTTAGGGCCCCAATGCAGCTCCACATCTGGTGAGTCCGACCCTCCGTGACTCCTCTGGTTCTGGTCGGAGGTGTCAGCGTATAGTGAGGAGTATATAGCGGGGGAAACTGTATATAACCGGAGGTAAATATTCACTCCTCTCTACTATTCCAGGGCCTGATGGTCGCTGTATTGTACTGCTTCATTAACAATGAGGTAAGGTGTACCCCGAGTGTTATCATCCTGTACCCCAAGTGTCATCATCCTGTACCCCAAGTGTTATCATCCTGTACCCCAAGTGTCATCATCCTGTACCCCAAGTGTCATCATCCTGTACCCCAAGTGTCATCATCCTGTACCCCAAGTGTTATCATCCTGTACCCCAAGTGTTATCATCCTGTACCCCAAGTGTCATCATCCTGTACCCCAAGTGTTATCATCCTGTACCCCAAGTGTTATCATCCTGTACCCCAAGTGTCATCCTCCTGTACCCCAAGTGTCATCCTCCTGTACCCCAAGTGTCATCCTCCTGTACCCCAAGTGTCATCATCCTGTACCCCAAGTGTCATCATCCTGTACCCCAAGTGTTATCATCCTGTACCCCAAGTGTCATCATCCTGTACCCCAAGTGTTATCATCCTGTACCCCGTGTCATCATCCTGTACCCCAAGTGTCATCATCCTGTACCCCAAGTGTCATCATCCTGTACCCCAAGTGTTATCATCCTGTACCCCAAGTGTCATCATCCTGTACCCCAAGTGTCATCATCCTGTACCCCAAGTGTTATCATCCTGTACCCCAAGTGTTATCATCCTGTACCCCAAGTGTCATCATCCTGTACCCCGAGTGTTATTATCATCCTGTACCCCAAGTGTCATCATCCTGTACCCCAAGTGTCATCATCCTGTACCCCAAGTGTCATCCTCCTGTACCCCAAGTGTTATCCTCCTGTACCCCAAGTGTTATCATCCTGTACCCCGAGTGTTATCATCCTGTACCCCGAGTGTTATCATCCTGTACCCCGAGTGTCATCATCCTGTACCCCGAGTGTCATCATCCTGTACCCCGAGTGTCATCATCCTGTACCCCGAGTGTCATCATCCTGTACCCCGAGTGTCATCATCCTGTACCCCGAGTGTCATCATCCTGTACCCCGAGTGTCATCATCCTGTACCCCGAGTGTCATCATCCTGTACCCCGAGTGTCATCATCCTGTACCCCGAGTGTCATCATCCTGTACCCCGAGTGTCATCATCCTGTACCCCGAGTGTCATCATCCTGTACCCCGAGTGTCATCATCCTGTACCCCGAGTGTTATCATCCTGTACCCCGAGTGTTATCATCCTGTACCCCGAGTGTTATCATCCTGTACCCCGAGTGTTATCATCCTGTACCCCGAGTGTTATCATCCTGTACCCCGAGTGTTATTATCCTGTACCCCGAGTGTCCTCATCCTGTACCTCGAGTGTCATCATCCTGTACCCCGAGTGTTATTATCCTGTACCCCGAGTGTCCTCATCCTGTACCCCGAGTGTCATCATGCTGTACCCCAAGTGTTATTATCCTGTACCCCGAGTGTCATCATCCTGTACCCTAAGTGTTATTATCCTGTACCCCGAGTGTCATCATCCTGTACCCCAAGTGTCATCATCCTGTACCCCGAGTGTCAGTGATTGATGGTCTGTATATACAATATCATTCAGGTGCAGGCGGAGTTCCAGAGGAGATGGGATCGCTGGCGGTTGGAACACATCTACAGCCAACGTGACAGCAGTATGAAGCCCATTAAGTTTCCCGCCAATAGCCTGAGCAGCGGGGTGACCGTGGGCAGCAGTGTTTAACCGGATCTTCTCACAGCCGGATACCCACTGCCCAGACATGAACTCTGGAGCGACCAAAGGAAATCTCCCGAGCGCAAGAGCCATCGTTCTGCACAAGACGCCGTCCTCCTGCTGTTTCTGACATTGACATTCAGCTGCTTTCGTCTCTGTGCTTGTGTCTGCGGTTGGCCGACCCTCTGCTCCGTCCTCAGGGGAAGATCCTTGAGGGGGCGGAGAGGGGGCGGAGCTTCTCCACGTCTCAGGTTGTGCACAGATGGACACCGGCCATGGACTCTCTTGGATACAGGTTTTATTGCATTGATGGATTATTTGGACCAATATATGAGGCCTCCAGAACATTTCCAGGGGTCTTCAGGGGTCTTCATGTTAAAGTGACAGTGCTTTATTTTCTCTTTGAATGTTCTTCACCAGCGTCTTCACCCGTCTCCATGGATGTTCCCAGTTGCCTATAACCTGAGGACATCGGGTGGGAGGGATCTACATGGTTGTTCGGTGATAATATGGCAGAAATGATCTTCTAGGGCAGAATTTCCTTATCCCACCACAAGACAATCCCTAAGACTTTATCTTCTCTATCACCTTCCAGCTATCAATGGACGCCGGTCAATATCTTGGCATTTGTCACCATCATGAGTGATTGGGCACTGTCCACGTGTTGTTGGCATCATGTGCGGGCGGCATAAACTTCTTCTAGGCTTCTGCCCTCTCCGTGCACCTCTAAGATAGAAACCACAAAGAGGAACATAGCCAAAGGTCACCAAGGGTCACACCACGACTGGGGTCACTGTTGTTGGTGATGGCCGTGGGGTGTCGGAGCTTCTCCAGCAGTGGATGGTGGTGCAGATAGGAAGAGAGCAATGCCCCCCCCC
Organism: Hyla sarda; assembly: GCF_029499605.1. Taxonomy (NCBI): domain Eukaryota; kingdom Metazoa; phylum Chordata; class Amphibia; order Anura; family Hylidae; genus Hyla; species Hyla sarda. The sequence goes on along the minus strand of NC_079191.1, from coordinate 443,232,472 downwards.
CTTACAAAAAAGACCCTGGTGGGAGTTGAGGAGGGGAATGTAAAAAAATATATATATAATTCTATAATTCTATTCTATAATTCTATTGAATGACAACTATTGCCGCCCCCTGAAAGATGTCGCCAAAGGGGCTGAACCTCCAGGGCTGAGTGGTAGTAGGTGACCCTGTCTACAAGGTGTAAAGGAAGGTCGGGTAATGGTCTTCCCACTACTTCTATATGGGAAATGTGAGCAGAGATGTAGCTCCTACATACAGACCCAAAGGCCCCTTCTCCACTTTAAAGGGGTATTCCGATATCAGAAAACTGTATTGATATAAAACTATTACTCCAAGATTTATAACCTACTAATATAGTGTTGTTACTTGTACAGCATGTTTTTGTGTGATTCAACCCTGTCAGGAAGTTGTGTAGTCCTCTCATTGTCAGTGTGGTGTTGTCTCAACAGCTCCTCTGCTTCTTCCTCTCTCCTAACAGGAAGTTGTGTGGTCCTCTCATTGTCAATTTGGTGTTGTCTCGGCAGCTCCCAGGCACCTTACTCTCTCCTTGCAGGAAGTTGTGTAGTCCTCTAATTGTCAGTGTGGTGTTGTCTCAGCTACTCCCCATCTCCTCCCGCTCTACTGACAGGAAGTTGTGTAGTCCTCTCATTATCAGTATTGTGTTGTCTCAGCAGCTTTCCAGATCCTCCTTCTTTCCTGAGACAATGCTTCATCCTCTGCTGTTTATGGAGGCATGGCTGGATCTTGTCTTTAACCCTGCCCCCCCCCCCCCCCCCCCCCGAGTCTTACCACCCTCGACAGCCACATTACCATCTCACTGATATATATATATATATATATATATATATATATATATATATATATATGTGTGTGTGTGTGTGTGTGTGTGTGTATCTTTATTGGGGCATTTAGAAAGAATGAGGTGTGGTTACAGCATGCTGCCTTGTGCTGAACAATGCCACAGGCAGAGAAGCAGACAAGCAATGAATACAGCAGCTGTGCAACCTCACTGATTCTTTCATAGACGACTGCTGGGTAATCAGATGTTCTGCCACTGCCCTGGGCAGGGAACTGTCAGGAGTGCTGTGGGAGGGGAGTAGTCATAGACAGGGTGGGGGGGCTGTGATGGTGGGCGGAGGGGATGCAATGTATTGTGGGAATTGTATTGATGAGAAACTGCTCAACCAGGAAGTACATAACTAAACTCCCCAAAATGAATGGACTTTTAGTGATTTCAGAACTGGGGCAGAGAGATCATCAATGCTTTAGGCTTCTGAAGCATTTACATTTTCTCACCTGATGTCGGAGTACCCCTTTAAGAACGGCACATGGTCATTTGCATTGGTTTTAGTATCTATAAGTTGTTGGTTTTGGGTGACGGTTTGAGCCAACCCCACGATGGGTGGGAACCCCATAGCGGTCCCTGTATATGGCCATACAGTAGGACAATCACTGAAGGTCATGGAAATAGATAGAGGCCTTAGTTATAAGGGCAGATGGTGGGCACCACGTGGTCATCCACTATATAACTATATAGAAGTGGCACCATTATGTCTATTACAATGGTGCACAAGGTGGCGGTGTACACAGGGTAGGAAATTCAATATATTAACCCTCGTGAGTGCACTCTGCTTTTCCGCAGAGGCAATTACTTAGACCAATGCCAACCTGTAGTTTGCAAAACTACAACTCTCATCATTACAGATGAACAAATGCAAAGTGCGAATCGACGAAACCAAATGTTGCACCTGGAAATGGTAAATGTCATTTTGCAACATTTGTAAATGATATGATAGGAGTATGATAGGAGTTGTAGTTTTGCAACTGCTGGAGAGCTACAGCTTGTGCAACATTGAATTAGATCAGTGTTTCTCAAGCAGTGTGCCTCCAGCTGTTGCAAAATGACAACTCCCAGCATGCCCAGACAGCCTTTGGCTGTCCGTGCATGCTGGTAGTTGACATTTTGCAACAGCTGAAGGCACTCTGGTTGGGAAATACTACTCTGCACTATTTATGCCCGCCATCCCTTCCTGTGATCCATCCTGGTATGTCTGTTACTAGAGATGGAATTCCCCTTACAACAAGTCGTGGACCTCAGATTGTAGGGAAGTAATCATCTGTCTACTTTGGCTGTCCGGGCATGCTGGGAGTTATAGTTTTGCAGCAGCCGGAAGCCCACTGCTAGGGAAACACTACTGTGCACTAGCTATGCCCCGCCCCCACATCCTGTGATCCATCTTGGTCTGTCTGTTACTAGAGATGGAATTCCCCTAACAACAGGCAGTGGCACTTAGATTACAGAGAAGTTATCTGCTGTCCACTTTGGCTGCATGAGCATGCTGGGAGTTGTAGTTTTGAAACAGCTGGAGGCACACTGGCTGTGAAACACTAAATAAATATAAATATATCACACTATTGCTTTGGATTCCATGGACTGAATAAATACATTTTGAGCGATATACATTTCCTATGTGCCTGCACTTTACTGAAGAACGTTAACACCGTGTGCTCTGACTATCCTCAACATTGTGACATTTTCCCACCATAGGTATGGACACCATGGGGTCTGACTACTGGGGACTCCATGATGTGTGATCTCGAACACCCACCTCCCCCCATCTCCCAGATGTTTATGGTGGAGAAACATATTTAAAGGGGATATCAAGGAAAAGAAAAACAGAGCTAATTTCTTTCAAAAACAGCTCCACCTCTGTCCCCAAGTTGTGTGTGGTATTACAACTTAGCTCCATTCACTTCAATGGAACTGAGCTGCAGAACCTCACCCAACCTGGAGACAGACGGAGAGCGTTTTTTTTGTTTTTGTTTTTAAAGAAATTAGTTCTGTTTTTTTCATTTTTCATTTTTTTAAAGAAATGAGTTCTGTTTTTCTATTTCTGGATAACCCCTTTAACGTATGGACGGTATCATGATGTATAGAGCATAGCATTCACCTATAGGGACTTATATAGTTTCTGACCCCTGTAGTCCCCATTATTGCCATATAATGTAATAAGGGCTACATAAACAATGTATATACTATTGTATCAAGGGGGTTATTGCTTCTTATAACCAGAAACGTGATATTATGTATCTGCACGAATGTATGTATGTATGACGTCTCTACATTGGGCCCCGTCATACATTCACCACACAGACATGCATACAGCGGCGCTGCTGTCTATGATATGTGTATTGTATAAGGCGGGAGGGGAAAGATGCTGTATGATTTCTAAGGCTGGAAACAATAAATCATTCTTGGATGTATTATGCTTAGTGAACGTCCATCCTTTACCTGTCACAAGTGTTTTGCCGACCTGTGGTTCTCAACTCCCATAATCCCCAGAAAACCCTACAATGTTACAAAACTTTATCAAGATTTACAGAACTTTTGCGACACTGTAATAATGCAAAATGTTTCAAAAACTACAACTTCCATCATCCCCAAATGAAACTGTTGCAATGCCACAATGTTACAAAACTTTTACAGGTTTTGTAAATGTTGCAAAACTACAACTCCCAGCATGTCCTGGCAATGCTACAATGTTACAAAATAAAAATATTTACCAAAAATATTTACAAAATGTCTGCAACACTATAATGATGCAAAGTGACAACTTCCATTGTCCTCAGGATATTCTGCTGCAGAGCAACAATGTTGCAAAACTTTTACTAATTTTATAAATGTTGCAACACTACAACTCCCAGCATGTCCTGCCAGCGTAGTTTTGCAACAGCTAAAGAGCCACAGGTTGGGTCCCCCTGTCTGAATATATATGTCTATGTTTTCTGGGACAGAGTGGAAAAGTTCCATAAAGTTAAAGGGGTACTCCATCTATGTCTAATCTTATCCCCCTATAGCAGTGGTCTTCAACCTGTAGATGTTGCAAAACTACAACTCCCAGCATGCCCGGACAGCCAACGTAAACACATAATTACTTCCCTACAATCTGAGATCCACCTCCTGTTGTTAGGGGAATTCCATCCCTAGTAAAAGACATACCAGGATTGATCACAGGAAGGGATAAACAGGAAGGCATAAACAGTGCAGAGTAGTGTTTCCCAACTAGAATGCCTCCAGCTGTTGCAAAACTACAACTCCCAGCATGCCCGGACAGCCAACGGCTGTCCGGGCATGCTGGGAGTTCAAGTTTTGCAAAAGGGAAGCCTTAAAGGGGTTATCCAGGAAAAAACTTTTTTTTATATATCAACTGGCTCCAGAAAGTTAAACAGATTTGTAAATGACTTCTATTAAAAAAATCTTAATCCTTTCAGTACTTATGAGCTTCTGAAGGTTGTTCTTTTCTGCCTAAGTGATCTCTGATGACACGCGTCTCGGCAACCGCCCAGTTTAGAAGCAAATCCCCATAGCAAACCTCTTCTAAACTGGGCGGTTCCCGAGACACGTGTCATCAGAGAGCACTTAGACAGAAAAGAACAACCTTAACTTCAGAAGCTCATAAGTACTGAAAGGATTAAGATTTTTTAATAGAGGTAATTTACAAATTACACATTTTTTTTTTAAGTTTTTCTCCTGGATAACCCCTTTAATTTACCTTTCTTGATCAGTGTGGATCCTCTGGAGGAGGTTGACAGGTAGTTGGTTGTCTGGGCATGCTGGGAGTTGCAGTTTTGCAACATCTGGAGGTCTGCAGGTTGAAGACCACTGCCCTATAGGATAGGGGATAAGATGTATGATCACAGGGTCCACCGCTGGGGACCCCCGCGATCTCCCTGCTGCAACCCAGACATCCGGTGCACGGAGCGAACTTCACTCTGTGCCGGATGACTGATGATGCGAGGCGGTTGCTCGTGACGTCACGCCCTGCTAGTGACATCACAGCCACGCCCGCCACGTCCCCTACCATAGACTTGCATTGAGCGGGCATGGCCGTGACGTCACGAGCCACCGTCCCGCATCGCCAGTCATCCAGCACCGGATGCATCGGATGTCTGTGGTGCCGCAGCCGAGGTCGTGGGGGTCCACAGCGGCAGGATAAGATGTCTAGGGAAGAGTTCCCCTTTAAATCATCAATTCTGTCTGCCTGCAGCCACCTCTAGGGGGAGCTCTCTGTATACATTGCTGTAAATATCATAATAGATTTAGTGGGTTTGTTCTTATTATCTATTATTGTAGACAGTGAACCCGCCGGGTCATTGACTATAGACAGAATGTTATTCTTGCATTAACCCTGACTGGTCCTGATCCAAGGGCCGTACAGTCCGCTCCATTCATGGGGGCTCCATGGCCACTACAAGTAATAGGGTCCTATAGACAGACTCTATATCCAATAAATGTGCTGCTGCCGACCCCACCATGGCAGACACCGCGTGGGCTCTTCATGGGACAACACTGGTCAATATTAATAAGAGAAATGATCAGAAGAAGACGAGTGTTTAAAGCTAAAACTGGTCGCTTATTTTCTAATTTTCAAGGTAATTTTGAAGGTTTTCACTAGATGACAGTGACACCGGTATATAGCTAACACAGGATTCACTGGGGGATGGTCCTAGCTCCCCTCCTCCCCCTCCCCGCACTAACCTCTGCACTTGTAACAGAGCATGCCCACAATACTCTCCCATAGTTCACCTCATTCTCCTCCCGGCACACTACATTCTCCACCTCTGCACAGCCACAAAGTAGGCTAAATAGTAGCAGTAAATAGTTGACAGTCTCATCTCACCTCTTTCCCCTCCCTACACGGTGCACAGGTCATAGAGCATGCCCACTCTCTCCTATAGTTCACCTCATTTTCCTCCCTGTAAACTATCCTTTGCGCAGTCATAAAGTATGGTTTCTATTCTCTTGTAGCAGTGAGTAGTTGACAGTCTCAAATCACCTCCTCCCCCTCCCTGCACACTGACTTCTGCACAGGTCACAGGGCATGCTCACAACATTCTCCCATTGAAGTGGACAGCTGATCTTACATCTCACCTCCTTCCCAATCCCAGGCTACACAGCACGCTCTACACTCTCTAGTACAAGTTAGTAGTTGACGGTCCCAGCTTTACCTCTTTCCCCTCCCTGCACAATACTTTCTGTGATACACAGAGCATGCACACAACACTCTCCATTAGTCAAGAGTTTCGCAAAACTACAATTCTCATCATTAGAGTTTAACAAATGTATCATCAGGGGTCGATTCCTTTTATCTAGAAGTATGCTTCTCCGAGTGCTTGAATTCTCTGGAAAGTCATAATACATTGCTTACCACAGAGCATGCCCACAACATTCTCCAATAAAAGTCAAGAGATGATTGGACTACTCAGCTATTCCTCCCATTTTCTGCATCGGTCACAGAGCATGCCCACAACACTCTCCAACAAACGTCAAGAGATGATTGGACTACTCAACTTTTCCTCCCTTTTTTGCACAGTGATGTCTGCATTGGTCACAGAGCATGCTCGCTACACTCTCCTAGAGAAGTCAGTAGGTAATAGTCACAGCCTCCTTCCTCCCCCTTCCTGCACACTGCCCCCTGCATGTCAATGGGTCATCTCCAGACACCAGCTTCCTATGGTCCACTTCTTTCTTCAGGTTGTTAACCTAATATAAAAAAAAAATTCTAGACAATTTGTCGAGAAAAATCACAGACAGATAAAAATTTTTATTTTTTTTTTAAGACAAATTTAAAGACCAAAATAAATCTGAAAGATTATAAGTGATCTGAGTGTACAGCCCAGAATACGGTAGGAGCATCAGCCGCATCGCTGCCATCTGTGACCTTCTGAGAATCACAATATCCTGCACAGGATTCACAGAGAATCACCGGCACCTACTGTACAATGTTTCACCCTTTTTTATGGATTGTCCAGGTATTTACGGAAGGCTCAGACAAGATGGCCGCCCCCGTCATCATGGACAGGAAAATAAAAGTGTCAGAATCTAACCTTGGCGCATGGTTCATGCAATCAGGAGAGAAAGGCTTTAAATAAAAAACTGTAGCTTATTGGGACCCAGCAGATGTCCCCCCCAAGTTACCGCCTCAGGGGAGGGACCTCTATTGCAGTGGTCTTCAAACTGTGGACCTCCAGCTCGTGCAAAACTACAACTCCCAGCATGCCCGGACAGCCAACGTAAACAGATTACTTCCCTACAATCTGAGGTCCACCTCCTGTTGTTAGGGGAATTCCATCCCTAGTAACAGACAGACCAGGATTGATCACAGGAAGTGATGGCTGGCATAAATAGAGTAGTGTTTCCCAACCAGAGTGCCTCCCAACTGTTGCAAAACTATAACTCCCAGCATGCCCGGACAGCCTTTGGCTGGGAAAAATTACTCTGCACTATCTATGCCCTGCCCCCCACTTTCTGTGATCCATGCTGGTCTGTTTGTACTAGAGATGGAATTCTCCTAACAACAGGAGGTGGACCTCAGATTTCAGGGAAATTATCTGCTGTTTACATTGGTCGGGTATGCTGGGAGTTGTAGTTTTGAAGCAGCTGGAGGGCCACAACTTGGAGACCACTGATCTAAAGTATTATTAATTATCATGTGGCTGTTAGGGCATGCTGGGAGTGGTAGTTGTGCAACATCTGGAGGTTCACAGTTTCAAAACCACTTTAGTGTCTAGTGGTAAATACAGTATGTCCCTGTTTTTAGAAGGTCGTGGTCAGTACAGATCTGATGTGTGAGAAGTAATATTGTGCTCTCTACTGCCACCTCTGTCCATGTCAGGAACTGTCCAGAACAGATGCCAATCTCCACTGCAAACCTCTCCTGCTCTGGACAGTTCCTGACATGGACAGGGGTGGCAGCAGAGAACACCGTATGTGACTTAAAGGACTACATTACTTCCCCCAGAACATACAGCAGCTGATAAGTACTGGAAGGTTTCAGATTTTTAAATAGAAGCTGTCACCAGTTGATATGAAAATGTTTTTTTTTCCTCTGGAGTTCCCCTTTAAGATTCACTGAAACCCTTCTCCGTATCTGTAATAAAGTCTTATCTAACAGTATACACTGATCTCTACTGCTGCGAGCGCAGTCATAAAGCAGATTATTCATAGCCAACGTGTATATAAAGTATCCACAGCGGGGATCATTAGGCCGATCCCACACGCAAGACTCCGAATCGAGCACCGAAAATCCCAACAGGCATAAATAGTGTTTATAGTCGGCGACCGATGAGGAGGAAAGTGACGGAGGCAGAATACATAGTAATAGATTATTCAGTTCTTAAAGGGGTACTCCGGTGGAAAACATTTATTTATTTATTTATTTTTTAAATCAACTGGTGCCAAAAAGTTAAACAGATTTGTAAACTACTTCTATTAAAATATCTTAATCCTTCAAGTACTTATTAGCTGCTGAATACTACAGAGGAAATTCTTTTCTTTTTGGAACACAGAGCTCTCTGCTGACATCACGTGCACAGTGCTCTCTGCTGACACCTCTGTCCATTTTAAGAACTGTCCAGAGTAGGAGAACATCCCCATAGTAAACATATGCTGCTCTGGGCAGTTCATAAAATGGACAGAGATGTCAGCAGAGAGCACTGTGGTCGTGATGTCAGCAGAGAGCTCTGTGTTCCAAAAGGAAAATAACTTCCTCTGTAGTATTCAGCAGCTAATAAGTACTGGAAGGATTAAGATTTTATAATAGAAGCAATTTACAAATCTGTTTAACTTTCTGGAACCAGTTATTTTAAATGGGCACGGTCACCAACTTTATTTTTTTATATGTTGTAGTACTTATGTGCTACAACATATCTCTAATATACTTTTATTATTATTTTTTTTATTAAAATGGTTTAATTTACATTTGAAAACCGGCCACTAGGGGTCTCCCTCCTAGTGGCCGGCTGCAGCCTGGCGTGACGTCACGGCTGAAAAAGGACTGATTTTGGAGTGGCAATCAGTCCTTTTTCAATTAGGCTGCGCTTGCTCCCTGCCTGTCAATCAGACATGCAGGGAGCGAGCACATTGGCTCCCCGGCCACTGGCTGGGAGGCCACTCCTCCCGCACATCGCCGCCGCCTCGTCACCGCCGATGTCCCTGCACGCCCGCTGCCGGACTCTGCAATAAGTGTAATGAGGGAACGGGGTATGCGGGAGGGGGGTTTGTGATGGAGGGAACGGGGTATGGCGCGGGGGGAGGGAGACGGAGGGGACGGGCTAGCGCCGCAGCACCGCATGTAACTAACTAATAGTTTATCTACACAGGGTGCCTCCAGCTGTTTCAATACTACAACTCCCAGCATGCCCTGACAGCCAATAGATGTCAGGGCAAGCTGGGAGTTGTAGTGGTGAAACAGCTGGAGGCACCCTGTGTAGATGATCTAAGGGTGGAAGTCCCCCCCAGCAGGCATCAGTGACGTGGTGCCTGCTGGGGAAGTCTGCCTGGTAGTGAGCACACTGCCAGGCAGACAAAAAGTTATTTTTAATATAGTAAAAATAAAAATGTAAAGCAGGGAGGGGGTTAGGGATAGATGGGCAATAGGCAGGGACAGAAAAAAAAATAGGATGGTGGGAGCTACCCTTTAAAAAAAAAAAAAAGTTTTTCACCGGAGTACCCCTTTAAATGCGATTTGTCACCTGCAAACCATAAACAAGTAGGCGGCTGTTAGCGCTTTTCGTTATGTATTTATTTCGATCCTAATTCTGACCTGTGTGAAATCCTTAGGAAAGAAAATGTATCCAGATAAATGCGCAGTTATATAGTTACATAAATATGATGAGTCCAACCTACTGCAGTGTTTCCCCAACTAGAGTGCCTCCAGCTGTTGTAAAACTACAACTCCCAGCATACCCGGACAGCCAAAGTTTTGCAACAGCTGGAGGCACCCTGTTTTGGGAAACACTGACCTACTGTAACAAAGAATTAACCCCTTAAGGACTCAGAGTTTTTTCGTTTTTGCATAAAAAATTTTTCCTCATCACCTTCTAAAAACGCTTTCAATTTTACACATAAAATTCCATATAATGGCTTATTTTTTTCCCAAGGTTGTTCTTTTCTGTCTAAGTGCTCTCTAATGACACCTGTCTCGGGAACCGCCCAGTTTAGAAGAGGTTTGCTATGGGGATTTGCTTCTAAACTGGGTGTTTCCTGAGACAGGTGTCATCAGAGAGCACTTAGACAGAAAAGAACAACATTAACTTCAGAAGCTCATAAGTACTGAAAGGATTGAGATTTTTTAATAGAAGTAATTTACAAATCTGCTTAACTTTCTGGAACCAGTTGATACATAAAAAAAAGTTTTTTTCCTGGAATACCCCTTTAAGAAGTCAAAAAACTCATGAGGCTGATGTTAATTGCCCCATAACAGAGGGAAAATTCCTTCCTGACTCCAATATGGCATCAGAATAAATCCCTGGATCAACGTTCTATCCCCATAAATCTAGTATCTATAAGGAGAGCTCCATAAAGTGACTGCTCTTACTGTAACCTCTTAAAGGGGTCCCGCCCCGGTCGGTGATAGGCTGAGCCCACTGTCATGTAAGGAGCCGGCCAGAGCTCCTTACATGACAGTGGGCTCAGCCTATCACAGGCCGGGGCGGGACATCTTTACGGCCGGTGATACGCCAATGGCTCTGCGGCGTCCCCATCCCCAGGAAGTGGAATGACGTCAGCACTACCGGACCGTGAGGTCTGTGCCTGACCAACAGGGGCTCGTAGGAAGGTATGTATGAGTTAATTTTGTTTATTTTTGAGGCCCGGGCACGGGCATATATAAATGTGTACCACTGCAGTTGTCCTTTAAATCAACTGGTGCTAGAAAGTTTTGTAAATGACTTCTATTAAAAAAAATCTTTATCCTTCCAGTACTTTTTAGCAGCTGTATGCTACAGAGGAAATTCTTTTCTTTTTGAATTTCTTTTTTGTCTCGTCCACAGTGCTCTCTGCTGACACCTGATGCCCGTATCAGGAAATATCCAGAGAAGGAGAAAATCCTCATAGCAAATCTATCCTGCTTTGGACGGTTCCTGACATGGAAAGAGGTGTCAGCAGAGAGCACTGTGGACAAGACTAAAAAGATATTCAAAAAGCAACAGCAGCTAATAAGTACTGGAAGGATAAAGACTTTTTAATAGAAGTAATTTACAAATCTGTTTAACTTTCTGGCACCAGTTCATAAAAAAAAAAAAAAAAAAAACATTTCCACCGGAGTCCCCCTTTAAGGACGCAGGGCGTACCTGTACGCCTGCACCCGCCCCCCGTGATATAACGCGAGGTCCCGTGATGATCCCGAGTCATAGCGGGTCGGTCCCGGCACCCAGTAATGGCAGGGACCTGTGGTTATTACCAGACATCACCGATTGCGGTGGTGTCCGGTATTAACCCCTTAGACGCAGTGATCAAAGTTGATCACTGCATATAAAATGTAAAAGAAATACTTCCTGCAGCTGAGCGGAGCTGATCGGGACCAATGCGGTGAAATCGCGGTGTCCCGATCAGCCAAAGAGGAGGGTCCCTACCTTCCTTCTCGGCATCCAATTGGCGATCTACTGCTCCATGCCTGAGATCCAGGCTGGAGCAGCAGAGCGCCGATAACACTGATCAATGCTATGCTGTGGCACAGAACAATCAGAATATTGCAGGTTATAGTCCCCTATGGGACTATTTCCTAATAAAAGTTTGAATCACCCCCCCCCCCCCCCTTTTCCCATTTAAAAAAAAATATGTAAACAAAAATAAAGAAACATTTGTGGTATCACCGCGTGCGTAAATATCCAAACTAAAAAAAATATAATGTTAATTAAACCGCAATGGCGTACTCGCAAAAAATTCCAAAGTCCAAAATTGCGTATTTTTGGTCACTTACTTTGTATACCATGGAAAAAATGTATAAAAAGCGATCAAAAAGTCCCATCAAAACAAAAATGGTACCGATAAAAACTTCAGGTCACGGCGCAATGAATGAGCCCTCATACCGCCCCATACGCAGAAAAATAAAAAAAAGTGATGGGGGTCAGAAGACCTTTTTAAACGTACAAATTTTCTTACAAACTGTTATAATTTTCACCAAATCAAATCTTTATAAATTGGGCATCATTTACTCTAAAGAATAAAGAGAACCTGTCATTTTTACCGAAAAGTGCGCTGCGTAAAAAACGGAAGCCACCAAAAGTTACAAAATGGCGTTTTTTTTTTCAATTTTGTCCCACAAATTTTTTTTTGGGGGTTTCGTCGTAGATTTTTGGATGAAATGACTGATGTCATTACAAAGTACAATTGATGCCCCCCCCCCCCCCCCCCCCCAAAAAAAAGAAGCCATCATATGGGCCTGTAGGTGCAAAATTGAAAGCGTTAGGATTTTTAAAAGGTGAGGTGGAAAAAATGAAACTGCAAAAATGGAGAAACTGAGTCCTGAATGTGGTAAAGACCCTATTAAAGGGGTACTCCACCCCTAGACATCTTATCCCCTGTCCAAAGGATAGGGGATAAGATGTCTGATCGCGGGGGTCCCCCGCAATATAGCATGCGGCACCCGACCACCGGAATGGAAATCCGTGACATCATGACTCTGCCCCCGTGTGACGTCACGCCCCCTCCCATAGACTTGCATTGAGGGGACGGGGCATGACATCATACGAGGGCGGAGTCATGACGCAACGGACTACCGTTCCGGTGGTCGGGACCCAGACCCTCCAGCACTTCTAGAGCAGAAACAGGTGTGTGCTGCATGCTATATTGCGGGGGACCCCTGCGATCAGACATCTTATCCCCTATCCGAAGGAGAGGGGATAAGATGTCTAGGGGTGAAGTACCCCTTTAAGGCCCCTGGATCTGTTGTACAATTGACGCTGGCCCTCTCTAGTAGACGCTGTGTATTGTGGACAGGTTTGCAGTTTTTTTACTCTCTCCACCTGGAGGCGCTATGACATGCTCTGCTCTGATTGGACATTGTTAGGTTTATGCCCCTTTGACACTGGATAGTAAAGACCACCCCGTTGTCATTTCATTAATTAACCAGCTTATCTGGTGCCAGAAGTGACCGTGATGACCCCTTTAGGTCTGAATCCCACTTTAGACTCAGTGTCCTGTAGAATGGATTAACCCATTAGGTGACATCTCCTTTACTCGTGTGTTTTACTTCTCTTTTCTGTATTAGTATTTTACCCCTGTATAAGATGAATAAGATGTAGGGCAGTAGAATCTCCAAGTCCACTTCACATGGAAGCGCAGTATTTTTTACAGAGAAGCCGGCCGTGCAGTAAACAGGCAATCCCCACTAAAGATTGCTGCCTGGGGCTACAGTGCTACTTTCCTGCAGTTCCCTGTACAGCCAGTAGGTTGGCGCCACTGTGAAGCTACACTGCACTAACCAGCTCAGTAGCCCCCTTTTTTTTTTTTTTAAATAACTGTTTATTTTTCAAAAAATTCCAAAACAAAGAACAACAAATACATATACAGAAAATAAAAATAAAATAAGTAAATAAATAAAAATAAAGAACAGGCACATCTTTAGGTAAATCAAAGTAAAAAAAAAATAAATAAAAAAGGGAAAGGAGTATATGAAGAGGACATAAGACGGTGATCAACAGTTCATATGATGTTTCAACTTCACATATTCAGTCGACATATAACCATAGAAATAACATCCCAGATATCCATGCAGGCTCACCAGTTTGGAACAGAAGTGTTTTGCACCCAACATGGCAATGGAAAATCAAACACAATAAGGTATGCACAAAGCATTTCGATTAGAGAAGGTAAATAATAATGAGAGTCACTTATCTTCAGCGACAATTGAGAACGTAGAGCAAGTCTTACAATAAGACTACATCATTATCTGGGATATTGGACAATAACGTCCTAGATATATGGACAAAAAACGTGGTAAATAGGAGGAGCCATGAAACAGATAAGGAGACTGTTGAAAGAGGGACATAAATAAAAAGGGAAAGTAGAGGAAAAGAAAAAGTAAAAAGAACGGACCCGCGCAGATCCGAGACCCAACCCCACCGTCTCACGATGTTGCCTCCGTTTCTATAAACCTATCCCAGACCATCCAGATTTTATAGAACTTGGGTAAGAGATTGTCTGTCAGAGCTGAAAGGTATTCCATTTTTCTGATTGACGAAATTTTATTCTTCAGATGTAGCATAGTGGGTACATCTGTAGTGCGCCATCGTTGGGCAATCAAGCTCTTGGCTGCAGTTAAAATATGATGAAATAGTCCAATCTCAGGTCTTTGCATGTCTTTGGGAGGGAGGTTGAGGAGGTATGTTAAAGGATGGAACGGGATATCTTTATTAATCACTGATCTTACCATAGTTTGAACCTCTAACCAGAAGTGTCTAAGTGAGGGGCAGTCCCAGAAGATATGAGGTAAGGTACCCAAACTGGATTGGCATCTCCAACACCTGGAGGACACATCTGGATAAAATCGATTGAGGACCACAGGGGTGTGGTACCAGTGGAACAAGATCTTGTATTGCGCTTCTTTATGAGCAACACAAGATGAGGCTTTCGCCGTGTGTGTCCAGACTGTCCTCCAAGTAGCAGGAGAGATTGGGGTTCCCAAATATGACTCCCATTTTGCCATATATGCATGGTTTATAGTGTTAGAGTCAGCAGGTGTGTTGAGGATGGAATAGATTTCTGATATCAGTCCTCGTGTCGAGGATCCTCTTTTACATAAAATCTCAAATGGGGTAGGGCGAGAGAAAGGGCTATTCACTGAAGAGGATAATAACTTGTTTAGTGTAACGTGGTAGAACATGCCTGATTCATTGGGTAGGTTATGTTGCTTTTGTAGGGCAGAGAAAGGGACAATTTTCATTGTCAGGATTGTGCAGGTCATGCTGGTGGAAGTGATGGCGTCTCCTAGTGATTATCATTTCAAGGGAATCTTCCTATGACCACCACTAGGTGTCTCTGTCTCTTCCTTTGGTCACCACTAGGTGTCTCTGTCTCTTCCTTTGGTCACCACTAGATGTCTCTGTCTCTTCTTGTGACCACCACTAGATGTCTCTGTCTCTTCTTGTGACCACCACTAGGTGTCTCTGTCTCGTCATGTGGCTACCACTAGGTGTCTCTGTCTCTTCCTTTGGTCACCACTAGATGTCTCTGTCTCTTCCTTTGGCTACCACAAGGTGTCTCTGTCTCTTCATGTGGCTACCACATGGTTTTTCTGTCTCTTCCTTTGGTCACCACTATATGTCTCTGTCTCTTCTTGTGACCACCACAATGTGTCTGTCTCTTCCTGTGGCCACCACAAGGTGTCTCTGTCTCTTCCTGTGGCCACAAGGTGTCTCTGTCTCTTTCTGTGGCCACCACAAGGTGTCTCTGTCTCTTTCTGTGGCCACCACAAGGTGTCTCTGTCTCTTCATGTGGCTACCACTAGGTTTTTCTGTCTCTTCCTTTGGTCACCACTATATGTCTCTGTCTCTTCTTGTGACCACCACAATGTGTCTGTCTCTTCCTGTGGCCACCACAAGGTGTCTCTGTCTCTTCCTGTGGCCACAAGGTGTCTCTGTCTCTTTCTGTGGCCACCACAAGGTGTCTCTGTCTCTTTCTGTGGCCACCACAAGGTGTCTCTGTCTCTTCCTGTGGCCACCAGTAACAATCTAATCTATATACAGCTTTATATGGCTCCTGCTGAACCAGCTATAGAATGCCACCTAGTGGTGTATGCAAGGAAGGCGCTGGGCTCTATATCACCCTGGTGGTGATCTTGGGTGATTTGGTGATGGAAAGGAGGTTTAACACTTTTTTGATAATAAAAGAAGATAAAAGAAGGGAAAGAAAATAAATAATAAACATTTTTTTTTGCATCAAAGCCTTATAACGTACGGTAGAAAAAGTCTCTAAATCACTGATGCCGCTGGATTTTTAGGGAAAAAAAGTTGTAACTAAACATCAAGCTAAGAACTGATAGAAAACTTGAGATCCGATGTTATCAGAGACTCCGCGATAAGTCTTCTGCGCTGTAGTGAATCCTGACTGCGGAGACGTTTGGCCGCCGTCCCGTAGATGGGATATAAAGGATGACAGAGAATAATGTGGAGTCGGGAACATCCAACATATTGTTCTCCACCGCCGCGGCGACAATTCAAAGCAGAATCACAATAGGAGGACTCTATTGTAAATGCTGAGGGGGGGGGGGGGTATTTGATCTTTCTGACAGCCTCCCCCCTCCCCCTCCTCTTACATATTCTCGGTGATTTTCTTCTTTTCTAACTTCGTGTCTCTCTATAGAATCACAGCCAAGTCGACCAATATCCGTCCACAGGTTGTCAGCGCGGCGCTCGGACAGGAGTCACTGATTCATGTCTATTGATCTGGAACGTTGTTCCTTATCTGTCTACTTGACAAGACCCAATCTTGCAGCTATTGTTTTGGAATGGCCGGCGGGGGGGGGGGGGGGGGGGATTGACGGGGGTTGTTGGCAGCTGTCTCTACTTCTTTACTTTGATTCGCCTTCTTACAACTTTGATAGAATACTTGACTTACGTAAGGTATATTAAATATAATAATCATGGGTTCCATTTGAAAAAAAGTGAAATATTTAGCCTCTCTGCAAAACCTAGCCCTGGAACCACAACCCTCACCCCCCCCCCCCATGAGCCATAATGGGGTCCCACAAGAGCCGCATTTCATATAGACCCCCTCCGTATTCTTTGCACTGAGTGGTGGACGTGAGGGAGCGGCAGTGGTGCGGAGAGCTTTCAAAACATTTAGACTATTTACTCCTAAAGTTGCATGAAAAAGTAAGTGAACCCCACGATTATAGACAAGCACAATCGGAAAAAAAAAAACAACTAATAACACAGACACAGCTGTATAATCCATGTCTTTTATTGGGTAAATTGAGTAAACATTCACAGTGCAGGGAGAAAAAAGTAAGTGAACCCTTTAGAGTTCTTTTGATTTCTGCATTTAGTACTAATAGGATTTAATCCATTATATGTCACAATTATAGATATCGTATTGTTCATGTCTTTCATTGAGCACTATGAGTAAACATCCACAGTGCAGGGGAAAGGTAAATAAGCTATTAAAGTTAATAACTTGTAGTTCCCACTTAAGTAGCCATCATCTCCAACAAGCATTTCCTGTAGCTGCAAATAAGGTTTACACAATGTCCAGGAGGCATTTTGAGCTATTTCTCTATGCAAATGTCTTTGTTCATCAACGTAGAAACCCAAGTCATTCCAATGGGATCACTTACTTTTACTTGCGCCTCTGTCTCCAGCGATATTTGGAGGATTTACAACCCTCAAAAGAAAAGATATTCATGTTGGAACAAAACCTGTCAGACTATGTCCAGAATAGATATATGTCTGGGAAATGACTCTAGTTTAAATAAGGTGATAAAAATACATTATTGGGTTAGATGTCTGTCGGACCACGCGGCTCTAGAAGTACTGATAAAAACAGAGGAAGGGGTAAGAGATGGGTTCCAGAAAATTAACCCTCACTGGTTAAATTTGATAGAGAATGCCACAATAGGAAAAAAAAACTTCAGGGAGTTTTTTGCAAACAACTGGGGCGATGCAAGTGACCGGGAGACCTGTAAAGCTTATCTAAGGGGAAATAATAAGAGCAATAAAGTGGGGGAAAAAAGAGTTTAAATCAAAAGAGGAGGGGTTAATAAGTAATAAGGGATACAGAGAAGGAATATACACAAAATTCATTGAAGAGAGTAAGGAAAAATTAAATAAGCTACAAAATGAATTTCATGTATATATACTGTATTTATCGGCATATAACACGCACTTTTTAGGCTAAAATTTTTAGCCTAAAGTCTATGTGCGTGTTATACGCCAATACCCCCCCAGGAAAGGCAGGGGGAGAGAGGCCGTCGCTGCCCGCTTCTCTCCCCCTGCCTTTCCTGGGGTCTAGAGCGCTGCTGTCGGCCCTTTTCACCCCCTGGTTATCGGCGCCGCTGCCCGTTCTGTCCCCCTGACTATCGGTGCCGGCGCCGATAGCCAGGGAGAGAGAAGCGGCGCCGACAGCCAGGGGGAGAGAAGGGGAAGCGGCACCCATTGCCGGCGCCGCTGCCCCGTTGCCTCCCCGGTGGCATAATTACCTGAGTCCGGTCCGCGCTGCTCCGCTGCTTCAGGCCTCCGTCGTGCGTCCCCGGCGTCATTGCTATGCGCTGAACGGTGCGGCGCATGACGTCAGAGCGCCGCGCCGTGCATAGCAACGACGCTGGGGACGCACGACGGAGGCCTGGAGCAGCGCGGACCGGACTCAGGTAATTATGCCACCGGGGATGGGGGGAAGCAACGGGGCAGCGGCGCCGGCAATGGGTGCCGCTGCCCCTTCTCTCCCCCTGGCTGTCGGCGCCGATTCTCTCTCCCTGGCTATCGGCGCCGGCACCGATAGTCAGGGGGACAGAACGGGCAGCGGCGCCGATAACCAGGGGTTAAAAAGGGCCGACAGCAGCGCTCTAGACCCCAGGAAAGGCAGGAGGAGAGAAGCGGGCAGCGACGGCCTCTCTCCCCCTGCCTTTCCTGGGGGTATATCGGGGTATACACGCGCACACACGCACCCTCATTTTTTCATGGATATTTGGGTAAAAAACTTTTTTACCCAAATATCCGTGGTAAAATGAGGGTGCGTGTTATAGGCCGGTGCGTGGTATACCCTGATAAATACGGTATGTTGGAAAAGAGTAAAAATAAATAGATTTTTCAAGGGCAGCAAAGATTTGTACAGGCAGGGAAGCCTAACAAGTATTTGATGGCAATTGTCTCAAATCAACACACTAAGCAAAGAATTTCTGGGATAAGGAATAAAGAAGGAGATTGGTGTATAGAAAAAAAGGAAATAATAAGGAAATTTAGAGAATATTATGAGTTATTATATAGATCTGAATATAATAAGGAAAGAAAGGAAACGCTAAATTATTTGGACCAAATGGAACTCCCTCGACTCCCCGAAATGGAAAAACAAACCTTAAATGCTCCATTAACTAGAATAGAACTGTATAAAGCGCTAAATCAGACATGGGGTAATACAACACCTGGAAGCGATGGACTACCCTTTGAGGTATATAGAAGGTTTGGCGGAATTTTGATCCCGGCATTACATAGAGTGATTGAGACCAACATGGTGACCGGGAAATTACCGGACTCAATGCGGGAAGCGGTTATAATATTGATCCTGAAAGAGGGAAAAGATAAAGAGGATATGGGGTCGTATAGACCCATATCGTTAATAAATACGGATATCAAGATTTTCGCCAAAGCATTAGCCATTAGATTACAGAGTAATATCACAGAGTTAATTCAGGAAGATCAGTGCGGGTTTATCCCGGGAAGAATGGCCCGACACAATATATATAGAGTCCTTACAAACATAGATATGGGAAAATTACAGGGCGGGGAATCCCACTCCATCCTGTCTTTAGATGCCACTAAGGCTTTTGACAGGGTGGAGTGGGAGTCCTTGTGGGCAGTATTAGAAAAATGCGGCTTTGGGAAAACATATATAGACATGATCCGAGTGTTATACTCCGAACCTAAAGCAGGAGTGTCGATCAATGGGAAATTATCGGAGCAATTCTCGCTCTCGAGGCACCAGACAGGGACGCCCTCTCTCCCCCTTGCTGTTTGGAACCTTTGGCTGTTAAGATCAGAGAGGAGAAGGAGATTGGCGAGTTTGGTGCAAGGGGGAGAGAGGACAAAATATCCTTATATGCAGACGATATCCTGCTTTTTTTGGAAAAACAGTCGGATCTGACCGGAGTGATGGACATTATCAAGGAATATGGGAGTTTCTCAGGATTAGAAATAAACTGGTCCAAATCAGTACTCCTTCCATTGGGGGAGAATAATATATTCATAGAAAACTAAATAAAAATATTAAAAAAAGATGAGCAATTTAAATACTTAGGTATACAAATCTCAGGTAAATTAGAAGATCATTATAAATTAAACCTAGAACCCTTAATAAAGAACATGGAAAAGAAATAAATTAGGAATTAAAATTTGTATAAAATATTGTATTATTCGTTTTTTATTTTTGTAATATGTGGTGGTAATAAAAAAAAATAAAACGTAGAAACCCAAGTCATTCCAATGGGATCACTTACTTTTACTTGCGGCTCTGTCTCCACCTCTCCTGTAAGAATGAACCCCTGCCCCTTTAATAGTCAGATAATATCTTGACTTTTAGGTCACCAGATTTGTTTCTGGAGTCACAGCCAACAAATTGTAATATATTTTACTTGTAATACTCCTCCAGGCCACATGGTGTGCTGTTAAAATAGAGAGTAAAATTGCATCAAATATAAATTGTTTCTAATTAAATGACTTATATATTTTATTTGTAATACTCCTCCAGGCCACATGGAGTGCTGTTAAAATAGAGAGTAAAATCTAATCAATTCAAAAATGATTTCTAATTAAATGACTTATATCTTTTACTTGTAATACTCTTCCAGGCCATAGGGTGTGCTGTTAAAATAGAGAGTAAAATTGCATCAATTAAAAAATAGTTTCTCATTAAATGACAGATATTTTACTTGTAAAACTCCTCCAGGCCACATGGTGTGCTGTTAAAATAGAGAGTTAAATCACATCAATAAAAAATATTATTTCTAATTAAATGACATATATTTTACTTGTAATACTTTTCCAGGCCACGTGGTGTGCTGTTAAAATAGAGAGTAAAATCGCATCAAGTAAAAAATTGTTTCTAATTAGATGACATATATTTTTACTTGTAATACTCCTCCAGGCCACATGGTGTGCTGTTAAAATAGAGAGTAAAATTGCATCAATTAAAAAATTGTTTCTCATTTAATGACATATATTTTTACTTGTAATACTCCTCCAGGCCACATGGTGCGCTGTTAAAATAGAGAGTAAAATCGCATCAATTCATTAAATGATATATATTTTACTTGTAATACTCCTCTAGGCCACATGGTGTGCTGTTAAAATAGAGAGTAAAATCACATCAATTCATTAAATGATATATATTTTTACTTGTAATACTCATCCAGGCCACATGGAGTGCTGTTAAAATAGAGAGTATAATCGCATCAATTGAAAAATTGTTTCTAATTAAATGATTTATATATTTTACTTGTAATACTCCTCCAGGCCACATGGTGTGCTATTAAAATAGAGAGTAAAATTGCATCAATTAAAAAATAGTTTCTAATTTAATGACATATATTTTTACTTGTAATACTCCTCCACGCCATATGGTGTGCTGTTAAAATAGAGAGTAAAATCACATCAATAAAAAATTGTTTCTCATTAAATTACATATATTTTACTTAAAATACGTAAAATAGGCCACATGGTGTACTGTTAAAATAGAACAGTGTTTTTTCAAATGCTGTGCCTCCAGCTGTTGCAAAACTACAACTCCCAGCATGCCCAGACAGCCTTTGGCTGTCCGGACATGCTGGGAGTTGTAGTTTTGCAACCGCTGGAAACACACTACACTGCTGTAGAGAATATAGAATTGATCCCCTGACAAGTGCAGAACACAGGACGGGTTACAGGGGGCGCTGTCCATGGTGCTGAAAACAGACAGCTGAGCTTGAAATACATAGCATTTCAGCACCAGCAGGAATATTTTAGCTACAGTTCTGGCAAGGACAACTCTATGGGCTAGTGTGAGATCCCATACTGCATTGTATATTATATAATTGCATATGTTACCCCTGGGATAAATAATTCATTACCTGAAGTGTCCAGTAGATGGCGGACTGCATTAACAAATGAAATGAGCAGTGACTAAAGCTGGGAAGTGAAGTTTTGTAAACACATGGTGGCAGCCATTTTTGAGAGATTGTAGTCTAGCAGAGAGCCAGCAACAGCGAGGAATCAGGTAAAGGAGGTTACCAGGATCTGCCTCCAAGAGTGCCGCAGCAGCTGAGAGAGACCTGCTGGCGAGTTGGAGAGATCCAGAACTGATTCAGGTGGACACCCCACCCAAACCCTGCTACACATATATAACATCTCCCTCACTTTCTTCAGAAAGAGTATAAAATATATATACTTAACATCCCAACGGGTTTCGGCTAAGAGCTTCCTCAGGGGACAAAAGCAGAAATATGCTAACCAATGGGCATGTGATTAAGACAGTTGGAATGGTGACATGCATCTCTAATTAACATGGATTTAATTAAGGATTAAATCACGTGACACCTTTATAAAGTTTCTATGTTCTCCACACGGTAGAGGGTTTCCTCAGGGATACACCATTCAAGTTCCAGTGTTATAGTTGGAAAGCCAAATGGACCCTGTTACACATATATAACATCTCCCTCACTCTCTTAATTAGAAATGGATGTGCAATGCTCGCTAGAATATCCTACCCTGAACGTGCACCAAACCAGCAGAGTGCAGCAGCTAAGATGTAAGATCCTGAAGAGCTAACAGGCTTCTCCTATAAGTCCACACTATGTACATTTTATTCTAAAATAGCAGTCAATTACTCTGTATATCCAAGAGAAATGGGCAAAAAACATATTAAAAAAAGCATGATAGAAAATATATATACTTAACATCCCAACGGGTTTCGACTAAGAGCTTCCTCAGGGGGCAAAAGCAGAAATATGCTAACCAATGGGAATCCGATTAAGACAGTTGGAATGTTGACATGCATCTCTAATTAAGATGGATTTAATAAAAGATTAAATCAGGTGACACCTTTATAAAGTTTCTATGTTCTCCACACAGTAGAGGGTTTCCTCAGGGGTACACCATTCAAGTCCCAGTGTTATAGTTGGAAAGCCAAATGGACCCTGTTACACATATATAACATCTCCCTCACTCTCTTCATAAGAAATGGATGTGCAATGCTCGCTAGAATATCCTACCCTGAACGTGCACCAAACCAGCAGAGTGCAGCAGCTAAGATGTAAGATCCTGAAGAGCTAACAGGCTTCTCCTATAAATCCACATTATGTACATTTTATTCTACAATAGCAGTCAATTACTCTGTATATTCAAGAGAAATGGGCAAAAAACATATTAAAAAAAAAGCATGTTAGAAAATATAAATACTTAACATCCCAACGGGTTTTGGCTAAGAGCTTCATCAGGGGACAAAAGCAGAAATATGCTAACCAATGGGCATGTGATTAAGACAGTTGGAATGGTGACATGCATCTCTATTAAGATGGATTTAATTAAGGATTACATCAGGTGACACCTTTATAAAGTTTCTATGTTCTCCACACAGTAGAGGGTTTCCTCAGGGGTACACCATTCATACGCCAAATGGACTATATTACACCTGTGCTGCAAAAGTAGCAAGTCCCACAAAACCCACTCCCTATAAGTACAATTTATCTTTCTGTTTCCCAACCAGTGTTCCTCCAGATGTTGCCAAATTTCAACTCTCAGCATGCTTGGACAGCCAAAGGCTGTCCGGACATGCTGGGAGTTGTAGTTTGGCAACAGCTTTAGGCACACCTGTTGGGAAACATTGCTATACATCAGTGGTCTTCAACCTGCGGAACTCCAGATGTTGCAAAACTACAACTCCCAGCATGCCCGAACAGCCGTTGGCTGTCCGGGCATGCTGGGAGTTGTAGTTTTGCCACATCTGGAGGTCCTCAGGTTGAAGACCACTGCTCTAGAGGAACAGACAGGGCAGACTGACTGTATGGGCATTAGTGGTCAGGTGGGTAACATTAGGCCTGTTAAAGGGGTACTCCCGTAAAAAAGTTTTTTTTTAAATCAACTGGTGCCAGAAAGTTAAACAGATTTGTAAATCACTTCTATTTAAAAATCTTAATCCTTCCTTTACTTTTTAGGGGCTGTTTACTAAAGAGAAATCCAAAAAAGAAATGCATTTCCTCTGATGTCCTGACCACAGTGCTGACCTCTGCTGTCCATTTCATGAACTGTCCAGAGCAGGAAAAAATCCCCATAGCAAACATATGCTGCTCTGGACAGTTCCTAAAATGGACAGCAGAGGTCAACAGAGAGCACTGTGGTCATGACATCAGAGGAAATGCATTTCTTTTTTTTTATTTCTCTTTAGTATACAGTCGCTAAAAAGTACTAGAAGGATTAAGATTTTTTAATAGAAATGATCTACAAATCTGTTTAACTTTCTGGGACCAGTTGATTTAAAAAAAAAAGTTTTCCACGGGAGTACCCCTTTAATGCCCCTAAGTAAGGAGCTCGGCCCGTACTCAACTCCACTACTAAGGGTCTTTACTAGGTAAGGCAAATGACATATTTTGGTGAAGAAAATGTTAAAGGGGTACTCCGGTGGGAAAAAAAAAATTTTAAATCCACTGTTGCCAGAAAGTTACGGTAATCAGATTTGTAAATTACTTCTTTTTAAAAATCTTAATCCTTCCAGTACTTATCAGCTGCTGAATGCTTCAGAGTAAGTTGTTTAGTTTTTTTTTTTCTGTCTGCCCACAGTGCTCTCTGCTGCCACCTCTGTCCACATCAGAAACTGTCCAGAGTAGGAGCAAATCCCCATAGGAAACCTTTCCTGCTCTGGACAGTTCCTGACATGGACAGAGGTGTCAGCAGAGAGCACTGTGGTCAGACTGGAAAGAACTTCACAACTTCCTGTGGAACATTCAGCAGCTGATAAGTACTGGAAGGATTAAAGGGGTTATCCAGGAAAAAACTTTTTTTTATATATCAACTGGCTCCAGAAAGTTAAACAGATTTGTAAATTACTTCTATTAAAAAATCTTAATCCTTTCAGTACTTATGAGCTTCTTAAATTAAGGTTGTTCTTTTCTGTCTAAGTGCTCTCTGATGACACATGTCTCGGGAACTGCACAGAGTTGAAGAGGTTTGCTATGGGGATTTGCTTCTAAACTGGGCGGTACCCGAGATACGTGTCATCAGAGAGCACTTAGACAGAAAAGAACAACCTTAACTTCAGAAGCTCATAAGTACTGGAAGGATTAAGATTTTTTTTAAATAGAAGTGATTTACAAATCAGTTTAACTTTCTGGCACCAGTTGATTTATAAAACTTCCTTTCCACCGGAGTACCCCTTTAAACACTACACGGACAATTCAGGGCGGCTATAACCCAGGTAAGTAAAAAGTTTATGGCGGTATTTTGCACGTTTCATACACTGATGCTTCTTCGTTGTTACCGTCATGAATCACAGCAAATGACCAGTTAGCCGGATGGGATGTATTATAATGTATTATGGCTGACATTAGGCGCGGCGTGAGACGTGGCGGTGAATACTCAGGTGTTTAATTCTCCCGCAGCTCGATAAATTATAAATCATTATAAAAGCTTCACCGACACAAATTCCAGAGTCACATCCTATAACCTGATAATGTGGGAAATACGACTGTTATAATGACCCAATCATCACCAGCCTGACGGTAATAAAGACGAACTACGGCTGCACGTACTCACGGAGTCTATCGCCGGGTCCTGGATAAAGGTCTATGAAGTCGTATGAGATCATTCATTCTGCACTGATCAATGTGTATTACACTTAAAGGGGTATTCCAGAAAAAAAAAGTTTATATATATATATATATATATATATATATATATATATATATATATACTGGCTCCAGAGAGTTAAACAGATTTGTAAATTACTTCTATTAAAAAATATTAATCCTTTCAATAATTATCAGCTGCTGAAGTTGAGTTGTTGTTTTCTGTCTGACAACAGTGCTCTCTGCTGACATCTCTGCTTGTCTCGGGAACTGCGCAGAGTAGAAGAGGTTTGCTATGGGGATTAGCTTCTACTCTGGACAGCTCCCGAGACAGGTGTCATCAGAGAGCACTTAGACAGAAAAGAACAACTCAACTTCAGCAGCTCATAAGTATTGAAAGGATTAAGATTTTTTAATAGAAGTAATTTACAAATCTGTTTAACTTTCTGGAGCAAGTTGATATATAAAAACAAGTTTAAATGGGCACTCCAAATGAAAAAATATATATATTTTCAAATCAATTGGTGGCAGAAAGTTAAACAGATTTGTAAATTAATTCTATATAAAAATCTTAATCCTTCCAGTAATTATCAGCTGCTGTATGTTCCAGAGGAAGTTGTGTAGTTATTTCCAGTCTGACCTCAGTGCTCTCTGCTGCCACCTCTGTCCATGTCAGGAACTGCCTGGAGCTGGAAAGGTTTGCTATGGAGACTGGAAAGGACTACACAACTTCTTGTGGAACATACAACAGCTGATAAGTACTGGAAGGGTTAACATTTTTAAATAAAAGTAATTTTTTTAGAAATCGGTATAACTTTCTGGCACCAGTTGATTTATAAAATTGTTTTTTCCCCCTCTGGGGTACGTAAGTTTACATCCTGGTGCCCTGGTACTTAATGCACCAGGACGTACATTAACGTCTTATACATCACGTGAGCACTAGAATGGCGCTCGCATCATGCACGGCAGGGACCAGCTGGTAATGGCGGACATCAGTGATCGTGCTGTTGTCTCCCATTAACTCCTCAGATGCCGTGATCAACACAGATCGCGGCATCTGCTTTAGTGCGGGCGTTAAATTGGAAGATCAGATCGCCCGTGGCCCTGCCTCCCCTCATCTGCCTCCCTCTGTCTCCAGGGGTCTCGAGCAGACCAGAGCAGAAGATGACCTATAACACTGATCAGTGCCATGCCCTACACATAGCACTGAACAGTATTAGCAATCAAATGATTGTTGTCGATAGTCCCCTATGGGGACATAAAAAGTATTAAAAAAAAAGAAAAAGAAAGTTTAAAAAAATTAGAAAAATCCTCTCCCTTAAAAATAATGTAAATAGTCAATTTTTCCCCATTTTACCCCCCAAAAGTGTAAAAAAAAATGATCCCGTAAGGTTAACATAAAAAAAGTCCAAAATAGGCTTGCATTGAGGGGGCACGGTGTAATGTCACGAACGGTGTGGCCATGCCATCAAGATCCCCGCAGCCCGAACGCTCTGGCAGTGGAGTACCCCTTTAATAACCATTGCCTTGTGGCATCACCCATCGTGTCTTCAGGTTGAGGTCATGGACGGCCGCCCCTTACGCTCTCCTGTAAAATGTTCTCATACGCCTCTAAATATGGTTCCCTCAATAATCACATGATGTCCAGGACCTGCGACCCCCCCCCCCAATCCATGATGCCCCCTCCCCAATGTTTCACTAAGTGGTCCCTAGCGGGTCCCAAGGTTACTGTTATATACACCGCCCCTAAAGGTCAGCCGGCCCCCGAGGGACAACTTTCCTATTCACTTAGGAACCCCCCAATACAATGTATATACTTCATTATTTACAACTAAAACTTTTTGAAAGTGCTCCAATAAATGTGTTAAAGGGGTACACCGGTGAAAACCTTTTTTCTTTTAAATCAACTGGTGGCAGAAAGTTAAACATAGTTGTAAATTACTTCTATTAAAAAATCTTAATCCTTCCAGTACTTATTAGCTGCTGAAAGCCACAGAGGAAATTCCTTTCTTTTTGGAACACTGATGACATCACGAGCACAGTGCTCTCTGCTGACATCTCTGTCCATTTTAGCAACCATGCGTAGCAGATGAATGCTAAGGGCAGCATGGTGGCTCAGTGGTTAGCACTGCTACCTTGCAGTGCTGGGGCCTTGGGCTCAAATCCCACTAAGAACAACAATAAATAAAGCGTTATTATGATAACGTCAGCAGAGAGCAGTGTGCTCGTGATGTCATCAGAGAGCATTCCAAAAAGAAAAGAATTTCCTATGTAGTATTCAGCAGCTAATAAGTACAGGAAGGATTAAGATTTTTTAATAGAAGTAATTTACAAATATGTTTAACTTTCTGCCACCAGTTGATTTAAAAGAAAAAAGGTTTTCACCGGAGTACCCCTTTAATACACAGAGTGTATAATATTAGCTACTTTCTAATATACTCTTATATTCTTAAAGAGAACCTGTCATGATCTTGCTACATTTTATAATCCCCCCAAGTCACTTCCCCCATCATGATACAGTGGTCCCTCAAGTTACAATATTAATTGGTTCCAGGACGACCATTGTATGGTGAAACCATTGTATGTTGAGACCAGAACTCTATGTAAACCTGGTAATTGGTTCTAAAGGCACCAAAATGTCATCCAAAAATAGGAAAAAGTGAGGATTAAAGAAAAAGTAGAGAACTAATATAGATAAAGCAAATCCTTATATATAAAGGTAAGAAAGATCTGCTGGGAGCTGTAACTCTTTTTATTATAAAAATGAAAAACAAATCTGATACAAAACATAAAACAAAAACAAGCTTAACCAGCTATAACAAATATAACATAAATAAAATTACAAAAACAAAATTTGCCTAACCGGCCAGCCCAAATTTACTAAAATATACTTTTACTTTTTTCCCCATACCAAAAGACAAAATAACACACACAAACACGCATTCCAAAAAAAAGAACATAAAAATAGCCCAACTTGGCTTATAAAAATATATAAAACATAAAATAAAGCACGACTTGGCTATAAAACAAGAGAAAAGGAACATAAAAGTAGCACAACTTGGCTGTAACTCAAAAATTACCCTTACCCAGGGGGAAAAAATAAATAAAAATTCCAGCACAACTTGCTAATAAATAACACTCTGCCTCCCAGCCAGAGATCCACCGGTGAAAGAAGGGCAGGAAAAAGCAGCGCGGAGATGCGGCCGGAGAGAGGGCCCAAAGAGCCCAGCCCCACGCACCGCCCCCGCACAGCCGCAAGGCCCGCGAAGCACGCCCAGCACGGCAAGAAGCCGAGGACGGCCAGAGAGGATCCGCGCGCGGCCCAGAAACCGGCGAGCGCCGGACCCAAAAAGAGCAAGCCAGAACCAAAGAAGAGGACAACACCGCCGAAAAGCGAGACCGCGAAGCCGGAGGCGAGGAGAGCAGAGACACCGGAGGAAAGCAGCCCCCCCAAGGAGGAAAAATTAAAATATAAAATTTTATACACAAACATGTATACATGCATATACGCAAGCATACACATACACATACATACATATATATATATATATATATACATACACATGTATATACACATAAACGCACACATATATATACACATAAACACATATGACACCACTTAACTACTGACCCGACTGCCACTATACACTATATAATATAAAACAATAGAAAACAATATAAATACAAAACACAATATATACAAAAATCACTGAAAATACACAAAAATATACTACAGAAAATAACGGAAAACACCTACACTAAAACTGTCCCCTCACCCACACCACCCCTCCTGTACATGGGTCAGAGTCCATACCGTCCATACAGTTCTCAAAGTCCAGTCCTTAACTGACCCATGTCAGGACCCCAAAACACCACAAAACCACCACCCACAAATACACCCTCCCCACCTAACACTCCTCCCAACCAACTTATATACAAACTTATACATTCTGAACCACCACCCCCTTTAGGCCCAAGTTTGGTTGCCTGTAAGCCCTTCATACCATGTAAATTGAAAACAAAACAAAAAGCTAATGTGCACATGCATCAGCCCACCACCAGGGAGAAAGATGGCAGACCTGATACATAAATCATTTTATACTCTTTCCCTAACTCCCCCTACAATTCTCCCTAATTCTATCCCTATAATAAATCTGACCCTGCCCTCACCCTCTCTCTACCCCTATAACAACCCCTAACCAAAAATAAAAGGTACTCTACCCAAAAGGTTTAGTACCTAGGGCACATGAAATGAGAAACCTCTCCACAGGAGAGAAGCCCTACTGGTACCAAGACTGCCATACTCCAAAGACCTGATCTTCCCGAGGTCACAGGTGATGTTCCTACAGACCTCCACCTCAGAGAGGATTTTCTGTTGGGTCGACACTAAGCACCGTGCGTTCCACGTGTAGTACCTAACCACTAAACTGACTAAGAATAAAGTGCCCTGATCTCGGCCACCCAGGTTCCTGAATGCCCCATAAGCCCACTCCGGATAGGCAAGGCCGGCAAGTTGACTCCAGCCGATGGAAGCGCCCACCCTGTTGTAGACCCCTATGTTAAAGGGACAATGAAGCAGAAAGTGGTCCATGCTTTCCAGCGTGTCCCCGCACTCTTCTCGGGGACATCCCCGGTCATCAGAGTTCCTGCACTTCAGGTTGTCCCTTACATATAGCTTCCCCTGAAAGCAGCGCCAGGCCAAGTCCCAAAACTTCTGGGGGATCCTTTTCATGTTTAAAAGATACAACCCCACCCTCAGATCCCGACCTGGGCAGTCCCTGAGCGCCAGAGGCTTCTGGAAGCGGGTCAACAGAACCCGTTTGTCAAGGAACTGCCTTGACTGGGTCCTGATCTCCCACACTCCCAGACCCCACCGACGTATCGCCTTCAGAGTCGGGGTAGCGTAAGCCGGAAGATATCCATGGGGCGTACGGAGGTCCTTCACTTGCCCTCCTGTCTCCCATTCCTGGAAGAAAGGCCGAAACCACTCCCTGCAGGAGAGTACCCACGGAGGAGCCCTCTCTTTCCAGAGGTTTGCAATGTTGGCTTTCAAGAAGGTGTTCGTTAAGAACACCACGGGGTTTACCATAGATAAACCCCCTAGTCTCCTCGTGCGGTACGTAACCTCCCTCTTGACTAGGTTCAACCTGCTCCCCCATAACAGTTGGAAAAACAGGCTGTAGACCCTAGTGTAGTAAGCCTCTGGTAAGATACATACACTGCCCAGATAGATAAACAAGGGGAGCAGGTACGATTTGATCAGGTGTACCCTTTCCCTGAGGGTCATAGACCAACCCTTCCACTGGTTCACCCTCTGAGTGGCATCCTGGAGCTTACCGTCCCAGTTTTTGGTGGGATAATCATCCTGGCCGAATGTGATGCCCAGAATTTTTGCTGAATCTTGGAGTCCTGGAAGGGTGTCCGGGAGATCAAATGTGGGATCTCCCCCTCCCAGCCAGAGACTTTCACACTTATCCCGGTTGATCTTGGACCCGGATGCCTCCGAGTAGCGGTCCACCTCTGACATCACCACACCGACCTCCTCCCGTGAGGAGACGAAAATAGTGACATCATCAGCGTACGCCACCACTCTCTGGGCGACATCCGGCTCCGCCAGAGTCATCCCGACTCCCGCCAACGGCCCACAATCTACCCTCCGGACGAAGGGATCGATTGCGAACACGTATAACAGCGGGCTCAAAGGACAACCCTGACGGACTCCGGTCCCCACCTCAAAAGAGCGGCCAGACCAACCGTTCACCAGCGGGAAACTCTCTGCCCCTGCATATAAGGTGACAAGCCAATTCACAAAAGTACTCGGTAAGCCATATCTCAGGAGGACGGACCAGAGGTACTCGTGGTTCACCCGATCAAATGCTTTGACCTGATCCAAGGACAGCATGTATCCCTTCCAGAGACCCGCACTACTCCGCTCCACTGCCTCCCTGACACTGAGGACAGCACTTAAGGTGCTTCGGCCCGGAACAGAGCAGTGCTGGGCCCCCGAAAGGAGCCGGGGTGCAAACTTCACCAACCGATTAAACAGTATCTTGGCCAGAAGCTTCCTGTCCGTATTGAGAAGAGCTATGGGCCTCCAATTCTCAATCCGGCTAGGATCTTTACCCTTTGACAGAAGAATCAGGGCTGACCTCCTCATTGACTTTGGTAGAGTGCCCGAGGAGAGACACTCATTGAATACCTCAGTCAAGAGGGGAGCTAAAGACTCCTTAAAGGTCCTGTACCACTCGGATGTTAAGCCATCCGGGCCTGGCGACTTCTTGGGGGCGAGCCCCTCGATCGCCAGTCTCACTTCCTCTTCCCTGATTTCTTCTGCCAAAACATCAAGAGAGGGGTCTACCCCTGGCTCAGGAATAGTTTCAGCCAGGAAAGCCGACATCCCGTCTCGATCTAGATCCTTCCTTCCCAAGAGGTGCGAGTAGAAGGATCTGACGACCTCCAGGATCCCTGATCTGGACCGATTCAGAGATCCCGTACTATCAATCAGTCCTGAGACCACTTTACTACTCACTGACATCTTACAGTTCTTGTAAGGGTCGGGCGAGCGGTACCTCCCGTAATCCCTCTCAAAAACCAAAGATGCGTGTCTATCGTACTGACACCCCATCAGCAAGGACTTCACTTTGGAGATATCCTCCCGGCTACCTCCAGTCGAGACAAGGAGCTCGAGTTTCCTCCTCAGACCCCGATACAGGCGGTACCTATTCAGGGACCTGAGGCTCGAGAGCTGGCGGAAGAACCCCGCAACCCGCTTCTTGAATATCTCCCACCACTCTGACTTACTACTACAAAAGTCCAGTAAAGGTACCTGACTCTGAAGAAAGTCCTCAAAGGACTGTCTTATCTCCGCTTCCTCCAGGAGGGACGAATTCAGCTTCCAATAACCTTTACCCATCCGGGGGGTCTCTGAAACATTCAAGGAAAACAAAATCATACAGTGATCGGAGAATTCCACCTCAACCACGGACACTGCGGAAGAGACGGCTTCCTCCTTTAAATAAAACCTGTCTATCCTAGACCTGCAGCTACCTCGATGATAGGTGAAACCCACGTGGCCTGAGGGGCTCCGGATGTGGGCGTCCTCTAGGCGAGCTTCCCTAACTATATTATTGAGGGCCACGCTATCGTAAGCCAGCGGACCATTGGAACCTCTCCTATCTTGGGACCTCGTGACATTATTGAAGTCCCCTCCAAAAATCACTTGCCGGCTAGTAAAAAGGAAGGGCTTAATCCTCATAAAGAGATCTTTGCGGCCCCACTTGGTTTGTGAGGCGTAGATGTTAATGAGCCGGAGCTCTTGCCCCTTCATGAGGACATCTAAGATCAGGCACCTCCCCATTTCTAACTCAATAACCCGTCGGCATTCAACCGGAGCGGTAAAAAGGACCGCCCCCCCACTATACGGCTCAGCCGCAAGAGACCAGTGGGAGGGCCCGCGCCTCCACTCTCTTCTGGCTTTTACCAGGGAGGCTAGATCTGACAACCTGGTCTCTTGCAGATACAAAATGTCGGCTTCAACACGGCTGAGAAAATCAAAGGCTGCGAATCTAGCCGTATCCGACTTTATGCTGGCACAGTTAATGGATGCCAGCGTCAATGGGGTGAGTGCTGCCATCATGGGTGATTAAGTTAGACGGCCTCACCTTTATTTCTTCTTCCCCTTCTTCTTCGTGCCCTCATCCCCAGAAGAAGAAGAAAGGGCAGGACCACTTTTAACCCTTTTTTTTGGATTCGCTCTGATCCATATGGTCCCCGTCTCCGTCCGACCCCGGTCTAGCCCTGCCCTCCGAGGAAGGTGCCTCAACAGGACAGGGCCCAGTTCCCCCCAGAGGCTCTCTCTCCCTAGGCACCTCGCCCTCACCCTCCCCCTCCAAGGAGGGGGAGGAGATGTTATCAAGGACGAGGTACCGGTTTGACAGGTCAACCAGAGGGGGGGCAGTCAGGCTTCCGCTTTGGACCCGGCCCGCAGTACGAGGGAGAGAGGGCTTGGACCTCTTCTTTCTCCCTTTCCTTTTGCCCTTGTCTTTCTTTTTGGCCTTCTCTACACTCTCCTCATCCACACTTTCATAGTGGGAGGAATCGGAAGAGTCGGCCATATTGCCTTCCTCTTCGCCCAGTCTCCTGACCTCCTCATCCAGCACGTCCTCCTCCAGGGCTTCAGTAATTTCAGGGCCAGCTTCAGGAGCAGGGGCCGGAGCTACCCCCGTCACTTGGGCACTCTCCTGCTCCCTACTCCTCCTCCGATTTTCCTCCCGCCTTAGTTTGGCGGGGCCCTTCTTCCTCACTAGCCCTGGTGCGCCCCCATCCCTGCTTGTACCCTCTCCAGCCGAGGCAACCTCACAGCTCTCCCCAGCCGGAGCGGCCGCCGCACGGGCGAAGGCGCTAGGACAACGGCTGAAAGGGTGCCCAAGGACACCACACAGATGGCAGCGGATCTGCCTACAGGATGCGGCCAGATGACCCACCCCACCACACAAAGCACAGACCTGTACAGTACAGGCTGCGCTAAAATGGGTGGGGCTACCGCACCTGTGACAGACCTTAGGCTGCCCCTGGTAGAAGACCTGGATCCTGTCACGTCCAAGGAAGGCGGCTGACGGAATGTGGGCAACCGTACTCCCTGAACGCCTGAGTTTGACGGAAAACGTCCAGGCCCCGGACCAGATCCCGTGCTCATCAATGTTTTTCTTGGGCATGTCCGTCACATCCCCATACCGACCGAGCCAGGTCATGATGTCGTAACAAGAAAGTGACTCGTTACGGGTCAAAACGGTCACCTTCTTGACCGAGTTCTGACGGGAAATTGCCTTTACGGCAAAATCCCGCCAGCCGGGCTCGTTCTTCGCCACCTCGTAGTTTGACCAGAAGAGTTCGAGACCCTCTGGCCGAATGAAACTGACGTCAAACTCGGACGTACCGTAGGGGTGGATCAGGGCAAAGATGTCACTCGCCCTGAATTCCATCTGGAGGAGGAGCTCAACCACTTTAGCGTGAGGTGGGCACGCATCCTCACCCCTCCAAATCAGACGGACCACATTCCTGCGGTTATTGTCCTGCCCGGTTGTCGGGAGGGACCAGACCACCTCCCCATTCTGCTCTCGGAAAGCCCCCAAACCGTGCCTCTCTATCCAGAAAGACAGGTCGACCTCACCCCTTCCCTCTACCTGGATCGACCTGTCTCCCCTACGCAGAGCCTCCAGGAGGCGCTGTTGCAAGTAACCCCCGGGGACGGACGGAGACGGGGACCCCCCTGGACCCCCGGCAGCGACATTAGCATAGCTCCTAGGAGCAGTCACTGCCGTGGGGGCAGCCGGGCCAGACCCAGACCCAGAACCACCATTCACACCACCACTCACACCACCACTCACATCATCCTTTTTTCCATTCATACCACTACTCCCACCAACATTCACTCCACTGACACTCCTCTCATCCACAACACTACTACACTCAGCATTCTCACTCATACCCTGCCTAACTGATTCTGGGCTGGCTGGGATTTGTAGTACCGCTGGCTTAATTACAGTCTTTTTTTCCGGCTTGGCTGCTGCTGACGATGGCTCCTCCTGTCTGGGCAATGATCCCGGCACCGGGACACTCCCCCCCCCCCTCACAGGGGAGTTCCCCGCAGTGCCCGCAGAACAAACTGTACTCGGGGGACCGCCCCCCGAGCACACGGACTCAACGCTCTCTGGCGCCCGGACACTCCCCCCCCTCACAGGGGAGTGCCCCGCGGCGCCAGTAGTGCCCACAGTACTCGGCAGCGTAACTCTCCTCTGGCACTTGGACACGCCCCCTGCCACCCTGGGGCGGTCCTGCAGTGCCAGAGCTGCCCGGCATGAGCCCATCCTGCCCTTCCCTACCGACAGGATGGGTGGGCTTCACAACTATTGCGCCCTTAGCCTTTCCTGACGCCTTACTGTACTCCCCGTGCTGGCCCCGCTCCACCACAGGAACGGGGTCTGGCAGTTTGGGGGAGCCCGCAGCCTGAACCAGCTTTGCAGCTGGCCCAGACTGCTGGAAGGGGACAAATACATATTGTACCATCTCCTTGGTCTTCCTTTTCTTGGACCTCTGCTGGACCAGCACATCTTCACACTCCT
Organism: Hyla sarda; assembly: GCF_029499605.1. Lineage (NCBI taxonomy): Eukaryota > Metazoa > Chordata > Amphibia > Anura > Hylidae > Hyla > Hyla sarda. The sequence continues at coordinate 443,197,049 of NC_079191.1, read as the reverse complement.
CGTCCCCAAAGGTGAAATTCTGGAGGTGGGCTGGGGACTCCTGCATCACAATTGCCCTCAGCAGACCCCCAGCCTCACCCTCCACGTCATCCTCCTCACTTTCACTTGGCGGAAGTGCCACCTGTCCAGCCTCAATGTAGCTGTCCTGGGTGTCACCTGGAGTAGCTACAACTCCCACACTCTCCTCCATCTTCTCCTCTTCCTCCTTTACCTCTTCACCACCATCCTCACTATCTTCGCCGCCACTACTCTCCCCATCATCCACCTCCACCTTACCTGGGGATTTCGTGGCGGCAAACCGATCACTGTTGATCAGCTTCTCCTTGAAGAGACCGCTCCCCTCCAGTATCTCCGCTCTCCTCGCCTCCAGCTTCACAATCTCGCCCTTCAGCGATGTTATCCTTCTCTTCAGTTCTGGCTTGCTCTTTCTGGATCCGGTACTCATCAGACTCTGGGTCGCACGCAGATCCTCTCTGGCCATCCTCAGCTCCTTGCCGCGCTGCTCGTACTCCGCAAACCTTGCGGCCATGCGGGAGCAGTACGTGGAACTGGACTCGCCGGGCCCACTCTCCGACCACATCTCCACACTGCTTTTCCGTGCCTTTCTTCCACCAGTGGATCTCTGGCTGGCACCCGTAGCCTGGGTAGCAGAGCCTGCATTGCTGCAGACTCTGCCCGATCTTCTCCCGGCCGGAACAATGGCTGCGAAGTTTTCACTCCACTTCCCGCCAGCCTGGAACGGGGAGTGGAGCCACGAGGCTCCATTGCAGGAGCTTCTTCCCCAGGAATCTGCCACAAACCTGGGGAAGGCTTGTTGGAAATTTCTGCTTGGCTCTGCTCTGCTGGAAGTCTCAGAAGACACAACCGCACACACCCTGCTGGGAGCTGGAATCACTGTCTATGTCAGTGTTTACCAACCAGGGTGCCTCCAGCTGTTGCAAAACTACAACTCCCAGCATGCCCGGACAGCCAAAGGCTGTCCGGCCATGCTGGGAGTTGTAGTTTTGCAACAGCTGGGGGCACCCTGCTTGGGAAACACTGGTCTATGTAGAGGACAGGAGCTTCTTCAGGGTCCTGTACAGTACACGCAATGTCCTAAAAAAGTAACATGAAGTCGCCCTCACCTGGTGTCCAAAGGAGCAGTTAACCCTGGGACAGAACATGTAATACCTCCCTGTACTGTAGGGGGCGCTACCAGACACCAGTCAGTGCATACACTTCAGTAATACAGGTAAAGAGTACAGAACATGTAATACCTCCCTGTACTGTAGGGGGCGCTACCAGACACCAGTCAGTGCATACACTTCAGTAATACAGGTAAAGAGAGCAGAACATGTAATACCTCCCTGTACTGTAGGAGGCGCTACCAGACACCAGTCAGTGCATACACTTCAGTAATACAGGTAAAGAGTACAGAACATGTAATACCTCCCTGTCCTGTAGGGGGCGCTACCAGACACCAGTCAGTGCATACACTTCAGTAATACAGGTAAAGAGTACAGAACATACCCCCCGCGATCTCGGTGCAGCCCCCGGCATTCTGTGTCAGGCGCTGCTTCCGAGGCAGGGACATGAATCGAGGGGGCATGATGTCACGAGGGGGCGTGACTGTGACGTCACATCCCCGTTTCGGAAGCAGCAACCGGCACAGAATGCCAGGGGCTGCACCAAGCGGCAGGACCCCCGCGATCATACATCTTATCCCCTATCCTTTGGATAGGGGATAAGATGTATAAACCCGGAATACCCCTTTAAGGCTGGGTTCACACTATGATTTGAACTACGGTTCTCGTATACGGCTGGGAGGAGGGGTGGGCGGGTCTTAATCGACCATGTTTTTGCCTGCGGTCGCGAAACCGCATACGGCCGAAAAAGCAGCCGACCGGAGGCTGCGGTTCACTCCGGTCGGCTCATAGACATACATTAACTACGGTTCCCGAATACGGCTGAGTACGGGTGCCGAGATTAAGCCCCGCCCACCCCTCCTCCCAGCCGTATATGGGAACCGTAGTTCAAATCGTAGTGTGAACCCAGCCTAACAGGACGTCCGCTCCTAGAGAAAACAGCAGCAGTGCTGAATGCAGTTGTAGTCACTATATGTAACCATACATTGACGCAAAACCAGCTCTTTACATTTAGAGCTTTTTTTATTTTTCATTCATTTATTTATTTATTTGTTTATTTATTTATTTTTTAAGCTCCATGCATCTCTATAACATGACTTATTAGTTTTTTTGATTAAAGGGGTTCTCCACCATAAGGTGATTTTAGTACGTACCTGGCAGACAGTAATGGACATGCATAGGAAGGATCTGCACTTGTCTTGGGGCTATGCTGTGAGATTACCATAACGCTGTGGCTAGCTTTTTGTGAACTGGGTATTTCCAGCTGGATTTACTTCTCAAACTACAAAACCCATAGTTCCTTGTTTTTAACTATGCGGTTGCTTTCCTCCCTCCCATACATCAGCCACTCCACCCATTGAAACACAAATGAGCTGCATCCATTCAAAAGACCTGTGTTTTTTTTCTATCCAGGGTGTCTACAGCTGTTGCAAAATTATCTCTTTCCCACCCAGCAGTGGCTCCACCCAATGAAACAGACAGGCTCCCTTTGCACACCTGACTAGTGATGTCACATCTCGACGCACTGCAACCTGGGAAAACCTGAGACCTGAGTGATATTGGGGCAAAAATCACAGAAGGATTGCGAGACCACCATCACACACAGGTGCAGGCACTATCTATCAAGTACACTAACTTTACAGCCCCTGTAGCATAGTCAAATAAAAGAAATTCCTGGAATATCACTTTAAGTAAGCATAGTTCACACTAAGCAGTTTTACATGAGAAGAACAGATCTGTTAGTACCCAGGCTTTATGTGCTGTTATGTAATGGGTAAAGCCCTGTTACCCCCCACACTTCACATCTCATCGCTTTCTCATACTTTTTTTTCTCCCTGCACTGTGGATATTTACTGAATGTGCTCAATAAAAAAAAATGAACAATACAACTGTGTTCTGTGTTATTTACTTACATTGTCTATAATTGTGACAGATAATAAATAAAATCCTATAATACTATGCAGAAATCCAGATTCTTCACTTACCTTTTATTCCTGCCCTGTGGTTGTTTACCCCAGATGTTAATAGAAACAAATGAACAATGCAACTGTTTGTTATTAGTTTAGTTAGATGTTATGTGTTTGTCTACTTTTGACTTAAAACAATGTCAGATCACATTTTATTAGGAACCAATGCAGAAATTCAAAGAATCCCTAATGATTCGCTTACTTTTTCTCCCTGCTCGGTGAATGTTTACTCTATGTGCTCAATAAAAGACATGAATAATACAGTTGTCTGTGTATTTAATTTAGTTACATTGAGTTTGTCTATAATTTTGACCTTACAATTATCATATTTTATGAGTAACCAATGCAGAAATTCAGGGAACTCCAAACGATTCACTTTCTTTTTCTCCCTGCACTATTGATGTTTACTCCATTTGCTCAATAAAAGATGTGAACAATACAGCTGTCTGTGTAATTAGTTTAGTTACATTGTGTTTGTATAATTGTAACTGAACGAGTGATACATTTTATTAGTAAGGCCGGGTACACACTACGATTTCACTCTACGGCTGCCGGATCTGGCTGGGGGGAGCAAAAACTGTGTGCTCCCGTATCCCAACCCGGTTTGTATCTAATTCATTTCAATTAGCCAACCGGAGTAAAAAGGTTACTCCGGTTAACTAATTTTTGCCCCATATCTGGTTTTCTGACCGGACCAAAAACCATGGTATGCCGCGGTTTTAGATCCGGTCACCAAACTGGAGACGGGCAAAAATGAGCCGACCGGAGTCACCGTTTTACTCTGGTCAGCTCATTGAAATGAATTAGATAAGGGCCAGGTTGGGATACGGGAGCCGTAGAGTGAAATCTTAGTGTGAACCCACCCTAACCAATGTGGAAATGTAAGGAATCCCTAACGTTTCAATACCTTTTTCTCCCTTCCCAGTGAATGTTTACTCCATGTGCTCAATATAAGTTAACGATGCAGCTGTCTGTGTAATTAGTTTAGTTACACTGTGTTTGTTTATAACGGTGACCAAACAATTCATTAGTAACCAATGCAGAAATTCAGGGAATCCCAATTGATGTGCTTACTTTTTCTCCATACTCGGTGAATGTTTACTCCATGTGCTCAATAAAAGGGAACGATACATCTGTCTGTATAATTAGTTTAGTTACTTTGTGTTTGTCTATAATTGTGACCGTACAATTATTACATTTCATTAGTAACCAAATCAAATCAAGGAATCCCAATCAACGATGTGCTTACTTTTTCTTCATACCCAGTGAATGTTTACTCAATAAAAGTGAACGATACAGCTGTCTGTGTACTTAGCTTAGTTATTTTTTGTTTGCCTATAATTGTGAACAATCAGGCCACATTTTATGAGTAATCCATGCAGGGAATTTAAATACTTTAGTGAGTGTTCCTCCAGCTGATGCAAAACTACAACTCCCAGCATGCCCAGACAGCCAAAGGCTGTCTGGGCATGCTGGGAGCTGTAGTTTTGCAACAGCTGGAGGCACACTAGACAGCTAGACATGCTGGGCAATGTAGTGCAGCAATCACCTTACGGAAGTTTTTACCTTTTTAAAAGAACTTGAACTTTTTGCGCTGATCTCGGGATATGCCGAAGGAGAAATAAATATTCAATTTCTCGAAACGCGTAGAAATTCTCCAACATAATAAATTCTTCTTTTACCTGTTTCTTCATCTCTTAATCTCCCATTTTGTTGCGACGTTCTCAGCAGAAATTCTTCACTTTGGGTAAAACTTCTCCCGGCAGACGCTGCGGAGTGATGGATGTGAGATTCCCCTGACACGGGAGGATTTATGAGACGCCGCATCATTTTAGTTTGCAAAAACAATGACAAGCCGGTCGAGGGCGGAATATTAAAGGTTCACAGACTGGGGGGAAAAAAAAGACCTGCGCCGGATAATTGAAATTCAGTCGAATCTGGAAGTGCAGTTCTATGAAATGAGACATTAGTGTCTGACAACAAAATTATGATCACATTTGTTAGGACGGAGTTCACATCGCCCCCGCTCTTCATTACCGAGACTCCCGGGAGACCCCCGAATCCGAATAATTCAATGATAGAAATCTCATTAATGAAAGTGATGGATGCAAAGAAACAACAATTCGTCTCTAGTGGAAGCATTGACTTCTATTATCCTTTACGCCTATACCATGGACCTGCGCATGTTGCTAAGCTACGACATCCAGCATGCCCGGACAGCCCGGAGGTCCGTGGTTGGAAGACCACTGATATATACAGTACACAGATTTCAGCACCGGACAGCACCTTAAGGGATACTTCAGATCAGGGGCTACCCGACCCCTGTTTCTCCCACCATCCATTTTCAGGCAGACTTCCCCAGCAGGCACCACTTCACTGATGCCTGCTGGGGCCGACACTTCCGCCCTTACTTCACTATACAGGGTGCCTCCAGCTGTTTCACCACTACAACTACCAGCTTGCCCTGACATCTATTGGCTGTCAGGGCATGCTGGGAGTTGTAGTGGTGAAACAACTGGAGGCACCCTGTGTTGAAAACAATAACCTAGTTAGCGCCGCGGCGATACCCTTAACCCCGCTCCCCCCCCCATTGAAATCAATAGTTGCCGCATGCCGCAGCGCTACCCCGCTATCCCCCCCCCTGTTGAAATCAAAAGTTGCCGCAGCGCTACCCTGAACCCCGCTCCCCCCCAGCCATATCCGAGTGCAGAGCAGCAGCAGCGTCGGCAGCGTGTAGATGCCGGGAGGTGGGGCCGGCCTGTGAAGCCAGGGAGCCAATGCGCTCTCAGCGCTCGCTCCCCCCTGTCTGATTGACAGGCAGGGAGCGAGCGCAGGCTAAGTGAATTAGGACCGATGCCAGGCCGGCATCGGTCCGAATTCATGTGTGACGTCACGCCAGCCTTCAGCCGGCTACTAGGAGGGAGACCCCTAGTGGGCGTTTTTAAACATTAAAATAAACTATTTTAATGGAAAAAAAAAAATGTAATAGATCTATATTAGAGATATGTTGTAGTACATAAGTACTACAACATATCAAAAAACATTTTTGGTGACAGTGCCCATTTAAGAGCCGAGGCGCCTGCTCTCTATCACCCAAAGTGCAAGAAAAAGAGCAAACGTGTCACACTAAAAACGTGTAACCGAAAGAGACTTTCCTCAAGGGCTCAAAAATAGAATAATTTTATATAGGTAGGGTAGGGGATTTATTATCCACTAAGAGAGCAACTAAAACAACAACCTACAGGTGTGGAAGACCACACAACAAAATGGTGAATATACCCCAGTTAAAAATAATTTATGACAAGTATAATCATGTATAAAAATGGTTTTATTGAAATATATAGTTTAAAAAATACATATATGTATATCTGAAAACACAGAATCAATTCATAGACGGTAGTATAAAAATAATAAAGGATATATATAAAAGTATAAGTGTAAAAGTATAAGGTGGATGCTGGGGTGAGAGAGCCTGTATGCCAATAAAATAGATAAAGAGATAAAAATAGTTCTTTGAGAAGTCACAATGCTAGTAGTGAGCTGCAATTAATAGTTATAAATAGGTAGATTAATAATAATAAATAAATTAATATCTGCAAGGGTTGCATGCACAAGGTGAGGGGAAGAAGGGGGGAAGGGCGTCGTGCAAAATATGTGCAAAAAAATGTACAATGCTTGTGAAATTAAATTACCACGCAATGACCAGGTGAGGGCAAACAAATATGTGATAGAATTATGATTAAAAACCAAGGCAGAAAGCAAATGAATAAAACATAACACTCAAGTGAGTTACAACAAGTGCAAAAAATTAAAATATTAACCGTGCAAATGAAGTGGACAAGGACCTGAACATGCAGCCCCAAAAAAGGGAATAATATCACCTGGGTCACACAGTATAGTGCTGATAATAAGCAATAACAACCAACAGGCAATTAGCAGCAATAATATGGATAGCAGCAAATAGATAGCAGCAAGTTTGAGTGGTGACTAGCAGCAAAGAATAGTATGCAGGGAACAAACGGTTTGGTATAGGCTGGCACAGGACTCACCCCAGTCCACCTCCACAACTCCGACACGTTTCGCCGGAAGCGGCTTTGTCAAGGAGTGAGGTGGACTGGAATAGCCTCGCTATAAGTAGTATATGTATGCCAATGGGGAGTGAGGAACGCACCTGTTACGAGACACTGGGTGATGTAAACCGGAAATGACGTCAGGTCACATGCGCGGATCAGCTCATGTGAATGAGACCAGGATCTCGCGAGAGGAGGGCCGTGTAAGCCGTCCTCGCCTAGGGTACACTACTGCGCATGTATGCCGGCTCGACTCCCATACAGGGAGCCGGAGACGCGCAAGGATGGAGCTATTGGCGCAGGCCACACAAACATGGCCGTATGCTATGATATTGCGCATGTGCGCCGGGCCCAGTCCCTAGAGGCAAAAAATTGCCTGAGGCCTCACTAAGATGGCTGAATGCCGATAATAACTAAGGGAATGAAGTGATGTGTGAAAGATAATTGAAAAATAATACTTAATGGGGGGAAAAAGGTAGGATCTAAATTGAATCGACCATATGGGATATATGTGATACAGGAAATGTGTAAGGATGTGTGTGTGCGTGGGAATAAACAACAATGTGCAAAGTGATGAAAGGCAGGGAGGAATAGAGGGGAAGGAGAAGAAGGGGAGGTGTGAATGGAAATTATATAGTGTGATGAACCTGGTGTGCAAATATGCAATAGAATTTAATGCTAGGAGGGTGAGTGAGTGAAAGTGATGAAATGAATAAATAAATGTGAAAAGTATGGGAGATAATTAATACATTGATATTGCCAAGTGAAAGGGTATGGGAACCAATAAAAAGGGGCGTGATAAATGAATTGTACATCAATAAAAGAGAATGATAATATAATAGCCAAATGTTGATAATTATAAATAACGTATAGGTTATGAATGAACATACATAATAAGGTGGGGGGCCCCCCATATAGCTTTAAACATAATTAAGAAAAAAAATTATAAAAAATAAATCACAAGAGCAACAAATCAATATTGTATGAACATGCATACATGAACCATCCACAGATGGTTAATTGGACAACGCTACTGATAACAACAACAATAAATACATGAAAGATATGTAGAATAATACATAGGGATGGGGAACATGGGAGAAGAAGAGGGAGGAGGAAGGAAGGGGGTCTCCCGCCATAATGATGAGATGATGAGCAAGATGTATTGTAGACCCTACATGAATAAAAGACAATTGGATGAAAAAAAGAAAAATTTACAAACAATGAAAAAAAAAGAAGAATAGCGTAATTACAAACAGCGAGAACAGACATAGATGAGGAAATTTGGGTAAAATGAATGCACATGACATGAATGAAAACCACATAAGAGACAGAGAAACCAATAATGGGAATAAGTGAACAAGTGCAAGAAATATATGTGTGTACGGACCATGAGGGGGAAGGGGAAGGGGAGGGGAGGAGGGGGGATATTGGGTGGACAGTGGAAGGGAGGGGGGGTGGGGTTTGGACAGTGGAAGGGAGGGGGGGGGAAGGAATGGGGGAGGGGAAAGGGGAAGAAAGGATAAGGAAGGACTAAAGATGTGGAGGAGAAGGGCAAAAGATATATGACCATAATATGGGAGAAGAGAAAATGAACACAAAAGGAAATAATAACATATAGAGAAAATCGTAACATATAATGATTTAGAGGAAGAGTGATGATAGTGATGTAATGATAGTAATAGCAATGTAAAAGGTAATGAAAATGAATATAGAGATATTTAATAAATAGATTATACTTACAAATAGGAGGCAAAACTGTTGATCTCGTTCAATCCAGCAGGAGTTTTTGTTCCCAAAATTTCGATCCATTTACATTCCTTTTGAGCAAGAAGAGTTTTCCAATTGCCGCCACGAGGGCCAGCATAGACCCGATCAATGCCCCGAACCTGTAAAAGAGATGAATCACTACCATGGTACTTCTTAAAATGTCTTGCCAAAGACTTCTGATAGAATGGATCTGGTCCATCCTTCCCTGCTTTTATGTCCAAAACATGTTCCCTCACGCGTCTACGGAGTTCGCGTGTTGTCATGCCGACATAAATTTTGTTGCATGGGCACTTAGCATAGTACACTACACCCTTGGTTGCACAGTTAATATGATGAGTAATTTTGTAAGATTTCATTCCACTGGCATTTTCAAAGGTAGTATTCTTTTCTATGTTTGCGCATGCAACACACTGCCCGCAGTTGAAACTGCCCCATTTGGGTCCCTTTGATCCAAAAAGATGGGATTTATTAGGTCCCTGGTGGTAACTACGAACCAAAGAATCTTTGATATTTTTGGACCTTCTAAAAGTGACAGAAGGATTTTTGGGAAGGCATCCAAGAAGTACCTGGTCTGTCGTGAGTAAGGGCCAGTATTTTGCAATTGCTGTGTTCATATCTTGGGTCCGTGAATGGTATGTTGTGATGAATCTGACGGTATCGGAATCCTGTTTATTGGTAGGTCTTTTAACCTGTAAAAGAGTATTACGATCACTCTTTTTGGCTCTATGATATGCTTTAGTCAAACAATTGTCATTATAGCCTCTCTCTTTAAATTGTACCTGAAGTCCTGTGCCAGCCTATACCAAACCGTTTGTTCCCTGCATACTATTCTTTGCTGCTAGTCACCACTCAAACTTGCTGCTATCTATTTGCTGCTATCCATATTATTGCTGCTAATTGCCTGTTGGTTGTTATTGCTTATTATCAGCACTATACTGTGTGACCCAGGTGATATTATTCCCTTTTTTGGGGCTGCATGTTCAGGTCCTTGTCCACTTCATTTGCACGGTTAATATTTTAATTTTTTGCACTTGTTGTAACTCACTTGAGTGTTATGTTTTATTCATTTGCTTTCTGCCTTGGTTTTTAATCATAATTCTATCACATATTTGTTTGCCCTCACCTGGTCATTGCGTGGTAATTTAATTTCACAAGCATTGTACATTTTTTTGCACATATTTTGCACGACGCCCTTCCCCCCTTCTTCCCCTCACCTTGTGCATGCAACCCTTGCAGATATTAATTTATTTATTATTATTAATCTACCTATTTATAACTATTAATTGCAGCTCACTACTAGCATTGTGACTTCTCAAAGAACTATTTTTATCTCTTTATCTATTTTATTGGCATACAGGCTCTCTCACCCCAGCATCCACCTTATACTTTTACACTTATACTTTTATATATATCCTTTATTATTTTTATACTACCGTCTATGAATTGATTCTGTGTTTTCAGATATACATATATGTATTTTTTAAACTATATATTTCAATAAAACCATTTTTATACATGATTATACTTGTCATAAATTATTTTTAACTGGGGTATATTCACCATTTTGTTGTGTGGTCTTCCACACCTGTAGGTTGTTGTTTTAGTTACACTAAAAACGTGCACAGAGGATGCGGTCTATCGCAAGCCCTTCTCCAACAGGAGAGAGGCCACCAACAAACCTACTCTTCACCTCCGGACCAAAAGGCACCTGCAAGGATCCAGGTTCGATGCCCCTTTTCGTCGAAGCTACTAAGGGGCCGCAAATGTGCAGCCGAAACGTTGTATCTGTATTTCTAATGGATTAAAGTTGCCCCCTTTTTTTAACTTGAACTGAGCGCTGCAACCGCCTTGTTGTTGCCTACAGTATGGACCAGTGACCGAGGTCTATGTGGCTGCCGGCACCGTATGCTACAATTTTCTTCCTTTTTGGTGTGCTGCTACTCCGCTGTATCCTTCCTATAATTCTTTTTCATAAAAATTATTTTCAAATTGAAAAACAATTATAGCCAATAGTTATAAAAACACATAGATGTCCATAGATGGTTGATGTCCATACTACAAAAATTTCTGTATAAAATTAGAAACTTCCCCTAATGATCGTTAACTCAAAAATAATCCAAAAGCTTCTCATTCTAAAAATCAGTCCCTTCTTGTGTCCTGTCTCCTCGCCATCTTCTCGGATTATGTATAATAACTTCGCTTGTGCTATAAAATCTGCCTTTTTTAGGCGCCCTGCATTCGTTTAGAATGCTGCGTGCGAGCTGCGAGGGGTCGTGACATCACACCACGCCCTCTCGTGACGTCACACCACGCCCCCCTCGTGACATCACACCACGCCCACCTCGTGATGTCACACCACGCCCCCCTCGTGACATCACACCATGCCCCCCTCGTGACATCACACCACGCCCCCTTCGTGACATCACACCACGCCCCCCTCGTGACGTCACACCACGCCCCCCCTCGTGACATCACACTATGCCCCCCTCGTGACGTCACACCACACCCCCCTCATGACATCACAACATGCCCCCCCCCTTCGTGACATCACACCACGCCCCCCTCGTAACATCACAACACACCCCCCTTCGTGACATCACACCACGCCCCCCTAGTAACATCACACGATGCCCCCTTCGTGACATCACACCACGCCCCCTCGTGACGTCACACCACGCCCCACTCGTAATATCACACCACGCCCCACTCGTGATATCACACCACGCCCCCTCGTGACATCACACCACACCCCACTCGTGACATCACACGACGCCCCTATTCGTGACATCACACCACGCCCCCTCGTGACATCACACCCCGCCCCCTCGTGACGTCACACCACACCCCACTCGTGATATCACACCACGCCCTCTCGTGACATCACACCACGCCCCCTCGTGACATCACACCCCGCCCCCTTGTAACATCACACCACGTCCCCTCGTGATGTCACACCACGCCCCCTCGTGACATCACACCCCGCCCCCTTGTAACATCACACCACGTCCCCTCGTGATGTCACACCACACCCCCTCGTGACATCACACCCCGCCCCCCTTGTGACATCACACCACGCCCCCCTCGTGACGTCACACCATGCCCCCCTCATGACATCACAACACGCCCCCCTTCGTGACATCACACCACGCCCCCCTCGTGACATCACACCACGCCCCCCCTCGTGACATCACACCACGCCCCCCTCGTGATGTCACACCACGCCCCCTCGTGATGTCACACCACGCCCCCTTGTGATGTCACACCACGCCCCCCCTCGTGACGTCACACCACGCCCCCTTGTGATGTCACACCATGCCCCCCTCGTGACGTCACACCACCCCCCCTCAATGCAAGTCTATGGGAGGGGGCGTGACGGCATTGAGGGGGTGTGGCCATGACATCACGTGTGCCGCCGGTCGCACACAGCATTCTAAACGAATGCAGGATGCTGCAGGGAGAGGCGGAGTTCCCCTTTGACTGGCGGAGTACCCGGCATTGTCTGCTCTTCCTGCCATATTGAGGCTGTTCATTAGACTATAAAAGCTGGGTGGCAGGCAACACACAGTGCAGGGATCACAGTACTTCCCCAGCTTTCCCAGTCTCCTGCAGAGATTATCTGTATGTATGTCTGGCCATGAAAGTCATTGTCATAATAAAGGGAGGATGATAGGTGGGATATCCCTGAGAGTCGGAGGTCTTCCTGCGGCCTGATAATACACACGATCCAGCGTGACTTTAATACAAAGTCAGGAGCCAAAATCCAGGAGGCGTAAATAACATTAACTCCACGATTTACAGCTCGTGTATCGGCTCCGCACAAAGGACAAAGATTTCTATCACGGCTTAATGGGGACGCGAGCGCCGAGTCCTGTAATAAACCGGAGATGTTCTTGTCTCACCGACCAAGAGTCATTGATATCAGATATATGTTCAACCTTTACCAGAGACCTCAAGGAAGGTAAAAAGGATGTAATGAGTACTACAACTCCCATCATCCACGAAGCTGAAATATTATGGCACAGAGGAGCCTGGCAGCAGAGCTCAGTGATATAGGAATCCCGTATATAAGCCGAGCAGCAGAGCTCAGTGATATAGGAATCCCGTATATAAGCCGAGCAGCAGAGCTCAGTGATATAGGAATCCCGTATATAAGCCGAGCAGCAGAGCTCAGTGATATAGGAATCCCGTATATAAGCCTGGCAGCAGAGCTCAGTGATATAGGAATCCCGTATATAAGCCGAGCAGCAGAGCTCAGTGATATAGGAATCCCGTATATAAGCCTGGCAGCAGAGCTCAGTGATATAGGAATCCCGTATATAAGCCTGGCAGCAGAGCTCAGTGATATAGGAATCCCGTATATAAGCCGAGCAGCAGAGCTCAGTGATATAGGAATCCCGTATATAAGCCGAACAGCAGAGCTCAGTGATATAGGAATCCCGTATATAAGCCGAGCAGCAGAGCTCAGTGATATAGGAATCCCGTATATAAGCCGAGCAGCAGAGCTCAGTGATATAGGAATCCTGTATATAAGCCGAGCAGCAGAGCTCAGTGATATAGGAATCCCGTATATAAGCCTGGCAGCAGAGCTCAGTGATATAGGAATCCCGTATATAAGCCGAGCAGCAGTGCTCAGTGATATAGGAATCCCGTATATAAGCCGAACAGCAGAGCTCAGTGATATAGGAATCCCGTATATAAGCCGAGCAGCAGAGCTCAGTGATATAGGAATCCCGTATATAAGCCGAACAGCAGAGCTCAGTGATATAGGAATCCCGTATATAAGCTGAGCAGCAGAGCTCAGTGATATAGGAATCCCGTATATAAGCCGAGCAGCAGAGCTCAGTGATATAGGAATCCTGTATATAAGCCGAGCAGCAGAGCTCAGTGATATAGGAATCCCGTATATAAGCCTGGCAGCAGAGCTCAGTGATATAGGAATCCCGTATATAAGCCGAGCAGCAGTGCTCAGTGATATAGGAATCCCGTATATAAGCCGAACAGCAGAGCTCAGTGATATAGGAATCCCGTATATAAGCCGAGCAGCAGAGCTCAGTGATATAGGAATCCCGTATATAAGCCGAGCAGCAGAGCTCAGTGATAAAGGAATCCCGTATATAAGCCGAGCAGCAGAGCTCAGTGATAAAGGAATCCCGTATATAAGCCGAGCAGCAGAGCTCAGTGATATAGGAATCCCGTATATAAGCCTGGCAGCAGAGCTCAGTGATATAGGAATCCTGTATATAAGCCTGGCAGCAGAGCTCAGTGATAAAGGAATCCCGTATATAAGCCTGGCAGCAGAGCTCAGTGATATAGGAATCCCGTATATAAGCCGAGCAGCAGAGCTCAGTGATATAGGAATCCCGTATATAAGCCGAGCAGCAGAGCTCAGTGATATAGGAATCCCGTATATGAGCCTGGCAGCAGAGCTCAGTGATATAGGAATCCTGTATATAGGCCGAGCAGCAGAGCTCAGTGATATAGGAATCCCGTATATAAGCCGAGCAGCAGAGCTCAGTGATATAGGAATCCCGTATATAAGCTGAGCAGCAGAGCTCAGTGATATAGGAATCCCGTATATAAGCCGAGCAGCAGAGCTCAGTGATAAAGGAATCCCGTATATAAGCCGAGCAGCAGAGCTCAGTGATATAGGAATCCCGTATATAAGCCGAGCAGCAAAGCTCAGTGATATAGGAATCCCGTATATAAGCCGAGCAGCAGAGCTCAGTGATATAGGAATCCCGTATATAAGCCGAGCAGCAGATGATATAGGAATCCTGTATATAAGCCGAGCAGCAGAGCTCAGTGATATAGGAATCCCGTATATAAGCCTGGCAGCAGAGCTCAGTGATATAGGAATCCTGTATATAAGCCGAGCAGCAGAGCTCAGTGATATAGGAATCCCGTATATAAGCCTGGCAGCAGAGCTCAGTGATATAGGAATCCTGTATATAAGCCTGGCAGCAGAGCTCAGTGACATAGGAATCCCGTATATAAGCCGAGCAGCAGAGCTCAGTGATATAGGAATCCCGTATATAAGCCGAGCAGCAGAGCTCAGTGATATAGGAATCCCGTATATAAGCCGAGCAGCAGAGCTCAGTCATATAGGAATCCTGTATATAAGCCTGGCAGCAGAGCTCAGTGATATAGGAATCCCGTATATAAGCCGCGCAGCAGTGCTCAGTGATATAGGTATCCCGTATATAAGCCGAGCAGCAGAGCTCAGTGATAAAGGAATCCCGTATATAAGCCGAGCAGCAGAGCTCAGTGATATAGGAATCCCGTATATAAGCCGCGCAGCAGTGCTCAGTGATATAGGTATCCCGTATATAAGCCGAGCAGCAGAGCTCAGTGATAAAGGAATCCCGTATATAAGCCGAGCAGCAGAGCTCAGTGATATAGGAATCCCGTATATAAGCCGCGCAGCAGTGCTCAGTGATATAGGTATCCCGTATATAAGCCGAGCAGCAGAGCTCAGTGATATAGGAATCCCGTATATAAGCCGAACAGCAGAGCTCAGTGATATAGGAATCCTGTATATAAGCCGAGCAGCAGAGCTCAGTGATATAGGAATCCTGTATATAAGCCGAGCAGCAGAGCTCAGTGATATAGGAATCCGGTATATAAGCCGAGCCGCAGAGCTCAGTGATATAGGAATCCCGTATATAAGCCGAGCAGCAGAGCTCAGTGATATAGGAATCCCGTATATAAGCCGAGCAGCAGAGCTCAGAGATATAGGAATCCCGTATATAAGCCGAGCAGCAGAGCTCAGTGATATAGGAATCCTGTATATAAGCCGAGCAGCAGAGCTCAGTGATATAGGAATCCCGTATATAAGCCGAGCAGCAGAGCTCAGTGATAAAGGAATCCCGTATATAAGCCGAGCAGCAGAGCTCAGTGATATAGGAATCCTGTATATAAGCCGAGCAGCAGAGCTCAGTGATATAGGAATCCTGTATATAAGCCGAGCAGCAGAGCTCTGTGATATAGGAATCCCATATATAAGCCGAGCAGCAGAGCTCAGTGATATAGGAATCCCGTATATAAGCCGAGCAGCAGAGCTCAGTGATATAGGAATCCCGTATATAAGCCGAGCAGCAGAGCTCAGTGATATAGGAATCCCGTATGTAAGCCGAGCAGCAGAGCTCAGTGATATAGGAATCCCGTATATAAGCCGAGCAGCAGAGCTCAGTGATATAGGAATCCTGGAGATATAAGCTTGGAAGAAATCTGCAGGCTCTTCATTAGCTTTTGTTGCACCAGACTGGCATTAAAGGGGTACTCCGCCCCAGACATATTATCCCTATACAAAGGATAGGAGATAAGATGTCTGACCACGGGGGTCCCGCTGCTGGGGACACCCCCCCCTCCATCTCGGCTGCAGAACCCCAGACTTCTGGTGCACGAAGCGAACTTCACTCCATACTGGATGACTGGCGATGCAGGGCGGCGGAGGCTCGTGACGTCTTGGCCACGCCTCCTCAATGCAAGTCTATGGGAGTCATGTCCCCTCCTATAGACTTGCATTGAGGGTGCGCGTCCGTGACGTCAGAAGCCTCCGGCGCTGCAACCAACGCTCTAAACGAATGCCGGGTGCAGCAGGGAGATCGCAGCGGGCCCCAACAGACCCTGCGATCAGACATCTTATCCACTATCCTTAGGGGACAAGATGTCTAGGGGCGGCGTACCCCTTTAAATGCTATGATTTAGGCAGAGTTCAAACTGCGGAAAAATTCCGTACAAAGATTCAGAAAGCGGCCTGCACCGCGGTAGGACCACCAGACACTGTCATCCCCAAAGATGACAATATATTCAACGCAGATTCCTCCAAGAGAATGAGCAAGATCATTATTTCAGTGGCGGAATTTTAGCGGCAAAAGCTCCATCGCTGAAGATCCCCAATGTGCACCATGCAGCAGAATCCCGGGGACCGCAATGGGATTCTGCTGCCGAGAAGAATTTCAAAATGAAATTCAGCTCTGAAATTCTGAAGTACAAACCTTGCATTAGTGTTGAGCTTCTTTCAGATTTTAATGGACCTTTTGGGTCCTGGACTCTCTGCTTGATGTTACAAATTCTTAGATACTTAAGTGTCATTTCATGGCAATCCTATGTTAAGCATTAAGTCATGGTCTCTTGCTTTTTAATCTAAAGTAATATGCCCATGCCGGGTTTTTGTTATGTTGGGTTGATGTGATGCTTTAGTCTGTTTAAGGATCCATTAATGTGTAGGTTACATTGTTCTGTTGCCATATTCAGGTGAGGTTGCAGCACCTACTGTATTCATTCCCTATCAGCTCCTCTGCCTGGGCAGGAGCCAGGAGCTGCTGAGAAAGCACCACACTGACAATGAGAGGGCTACACAACGTCCTGTTGCGGATGAACCACAGAAAAACACGTCGAAGCCAGTACAATTTTTAATAACACTTTAATAGTAATTTATATATTTTGGGGTGCTAGTCTTATTTAAATACAATTATCTGATATGGTGATATCACTTTAATTCATCCGGACACCTACTGCCCTCAATACTTGTCATCTGATGGTGAGTTGCCGTATCACCATCATTTCTGACATTCCGCTTGTGTGAATTTCTCATGCCATTGCTGGCTGGTATCCCTATTCTACCCTACATTAAGTCCTGGGGTTATCTAAGTATGATAAACTATTGTTAGGACCCTGGAAAGGTGACTGCTAAAGGGGAAGCCTGAGTACCCACCCTTAGTAGAGCAGAGTTTTGGTACTGTGTGGCACTTGGAGCATATTCCACATTATAGGGGCCTTGTTTGGTTTTCCACTAGGAGGTCACCTACAGAAAAACGTCAGGTGTCAGGGTCCATTCACATGGCAGAATTTCCGCTTGAGGAATTCCATCTCAAATGAAAGCCCAATACACTTTCATGGGATTCCACAAGTGGAAATTCAGAAGTGTTAATGGGAGTTGCGGAATCCCATAGAAGTGCATTGGGCTTTCATTCACTCAAGCACAATGTCAGAAATTATAGTAATACGGCAACTCACCATTAGAAGACAATGGTGTCAGGATGAATTAAAGTGGTACTACGGTATCAAATAATTGTATTTAAATAAGACTAGCACCCCAAAATATATGTTACGATTCGGCTGGCTGGAGGTGGATCCTCTGTGTCAGAGAGGGATTGGCGTGGACCGTGTCGGTGGACCGGTTCTAGGTTGCTACTGGTATTCACCAGAGCCCGCCGCAAAGCGGGATGGTCTTGCTGCGGCGGTAGCAACCAGGTCGTATCCACCGGCAACGGCTCAACCTCTCTGACTGCTGAGAAGGCGTGGGACAGAAGGACTAGGCAGAGGCGAGGTCAGACGTAGCAGAAGGTCGGGGCAGGCGGCAAGGTTCGTAGTCAATAGCAATAGCAAGAGGTCAGGAACACTGGTAAGGCAACCACTATAAACGCTTTCTCTGGCACAAGGCAACAAGATCCGGCAAGGAAGTGAAGGGGAAGTGAGGTTAAATAGACAGGGAGCAGGTGGAGGCTAATTAGACTGATTGGGCCAGGCACCAATCATTGGTGCACTGGCCCTTTAAATCTTAGAGAGCTGGCGCGCGCACGCCCTAAGGAGCGGAGCCGTGCGCGCCAGGACGAGACAGCCGGGGACCGGGACAGGTGAGTGACTTGGGATGCGATTCGCGAGCGGGCGCGTCCCGCTATGCGAATCGCATCCCCGCCGGCAGTGTCAGTGCAGCGCTCCCGGTCAGCGGGTCTGACCGGGGCGCTGCAGAGAGAGGGACGCCGCGAGCGCTTCGGGGAGGAGCAGGGACCCGGAGCGCTCCGCGTAACAGTACCCCCCCTTAGGTCTCCCCCTCTTTTTGTCCGGATGTCGCTCCACATGGGACGAGGACATTGGGAGCGATTGTAGAGTCTCCTTCTGGAGGACAGTGAAGTCCTGGGTATGCTCATCAACGGCAGGCCGTTCAGAAGGAGTAGGAATGGGGAGGGGGGGCAGAGGGTGAAGCTTGGCACGGGGCAGAGTGTTACCAGGACGGGGGCTATGAGGAGGCACGGCATAGTCCTGATAGGCCTTGGGGAGACCAGGTATAGGAGGAGACATAGGGGTTTGACTGACGGGACTGGGAGCAGACGTGAGGCATTTTTTGTGGCAAGAAGCACCCCAGTTCTTGATCTCCCCGGTGGTCCAGTCAAGGGTAGGAGAGTGGCGTTGGAGCCATGGCAGACCGAGGAGGACTTCAGAGGTGCAGTTGGGCAAAACAAAAAGTTCAATTTTTTCGTGATGCAGTCCAATGCTCATGAGCAGGGGTTCTGTGCGGTAACGCACAGGGCAGTCCAATTTCACTCCGTTGACCGAGGAAATGTAGAGCGGCTTGGTGAGACGGGTCACAGGGATGTTGAACTTATTAACAAAAGAGGAAAAAATGAAATTTCCCGCAGAACCAGAGTCCAAGAAGGCCACAGCTGAGAAGGAGGAGTTGGCAGAAGGAGAAATACGTACGGGCACAGTGAAGTGTGGAGAAGCAGAATTCACACCAAGGGACGCCACTCCCACGTGAGCTGGGTGCATGCGTGCGTTTCCCAGACGTGGAGGACGAATAGGGCAATCCACCAAGAAATGTTCGGTACTAGCGCAGTACAGACATAAATTTTTATCCCTACGGCGAGTCCTCTCTTCATGGGTCAGACGAGACCGATCCACTTGCATAGCCTCCTCGGCGGGAGGCACAGGGGTAGATTGCAAAGGATACTGTGAGAGAGGTGCCCAGAGATCAAGGTCTTTTTCCTGGTGGAGCTCCTGGTGTCTTTCAGAAAAACGCTTGTCAATACGGGTGGCCAAATGGATAAGTTCATGAAGGTTGGCAGGAATTTCTCGTGCGACCAGCACATCTTACATGCTACTGGATAGGCCTTTTTTAAAGGTCACGCAGAGAGCCTCGTTATTCCAAGATAATTCAGAGGCGAGGGTACGAAATTGGATGGCGTATTCGCCTACAGAAGAATTTCCCTTGACCAGGTTCAGCAAGGGCAGTCTCGGCAGAAGAAGCTCAGGCTGGTTCCTCGAAGACACTATGAACCTCAGCGAAGAAGGACTGTATAGTGGCAGTGACAGGATCATTGCGGTCCCAGAGCGGTGTGCCCCATGACAGGGCCTTGCCAGACAGGAGACTAACCACGAAAGCCACCTTCGACTGTTCTGTAGGAAATTGGTCCGACAACATCTCCAAATGTAGGGAACATTGTGACAAGAAACCACGGCAAAGTCTAGAGTCCCCATCAAATTTGTCTGGCAGGGACAAGCGGAGGCTAGGAGCGGGCACTCGCTGCGGAGGAGGTGCAGGAGCTGGTGGAGGAGATGGTTGCTGCTGTAGCTGTGGCAGAAGTTGCTGTAGCATAGCGGTCAACTGCGACAGCTGCTGTCCTTGTTGGGCGAACTGTTGTCCAAGTTGCTCTATCTGTTGAGACTGCTGGGCGACCACCGTGGTAAGGTCAGCGACAACTGGCAGCGGGACCTCAGCGGGATCCATGGCCGGATCTACTGTTACGATTCGGCAGGCTGGATGTGGATCCTCTGTGTCAGAGAGGGATTGGCGTGGACTGTGTCGGTGGACCGGTTCTAGGTTGCTACTGGTATTCACCAGAGCCCGCCGCAAAGTGTTTTGCTGCGGCGGTAGCAACCAGGTCGTATCCACCGGCAACGGCTCAACCTCGCTGACTGCTGAGAAGGCGTGGGACAGAAGGACTAGGCAGAGACAAGGTCAGACGTAGCAGAAGGTCGGGGCAGGCGGCAAGGTTCGTAGTCAATGGCGATAACAAGAGGTCAGGAACACTGGTAAGGCAAACACTATAAACGCTTTCTCTGGCACAAGGCAACAAGATCCGGCAAGGAAGTGAAGGGGAAGTGAGGTTAAATAGACAGGGAGCAGGTGGAGGCTAATTAGACTGATTGGGCCAGGCACCAATCATTGGTGCACTGGCCCTTTAAATCTTAGAGAGCTGGCGCGCGCACGCCCTAAGGAGCGGAGCCGTGCGCGCCAGGACGAGACAGCCGGGGACCGGGACAGGTGAGTGACTTGGGATGCGATTCGCGAGCGGGCGCGTCCCGCTATGCGAATCGCATCCCCGCCGGCAGTGTCAGTGCAGCGCTCCCGGTCAGCGGGTCTGACCGGGGCGCTGCAGAGAGAGGGACGCCGCGAGCGCTTCGGGGAGGAGCAGGGACCCGGAGCGCTCCGCGTAACAGTACCCCCCCTTAGGTCTCCCCCTCTTTTTGTCCGGATGTCGCTCCACATGGGACGAGGACATTGGGAGCGATTGTAGAGTCTCCTTCTGGAGGATAGTGAAGTCCTGGGTATGCTCATCAACGGCAGGCCGTTCAGAAGGAGTAGGAATGGGGAGGGGGGGCAGAGGGTGAAGCTTGGCACGGGGCAGAGTGTTACCAGGACGGGGGCTATGAGGAGGCACGGCATAGTCCTGATATGCCTTGGGGAGACCAGGTATAGGAGGAGACATAGGGGTTTGACTGACGGGACTGGGAGCAGACGTGAGGCATTTTTTGTGGCAAGAAGCATCCCAGTTCTTGATCTCCCCGGTGGTCCAGTCAAGGGTAGGAGAGTGGCGTTGGAGCCATGGCAGACCGAGGAGGACTTCAGAGGTGCAGTTGGGCAAAACAAAAAGTTCAATTTTTTCGTGATGCAGTCCAATGCTCATGAGCAGGGGTTCTGTGCGGTAACGCACAGGGCAGTCCAATTTCACTCCGTTGACCGAGGAAATGTAGAGCGGCTTGGTGAGACGGGTCACAGGGATGTTGAACTTATTAACAAAAGAGGAAAAAATGAAATTTCCCGCAGAACCAGAGTCCAAGAAGGCCACAGCTGAGAAGGAGGAGTTGGCAGAAGGAGAAATACGTACGGGCACAGTGAAGTGTGGAGAAGCAGAATTCACACCAAGGGACGCCACTCCCACGTGAGCTGGGTGCATGCGTGCGTTTCCCAGACGTGGAGGACGAATAGGGCAATCCACCAAGAAATGTTCGGTACTAGCGCAGTACAGACATAAATTTTTATCCCTACGGCGAGTCCTCTCTTCATGGGTCAGACGAGACCGATCCACTTGCATAGCCTCCTCGGCGGGAGGCACAGGGGTAGATTGCAAAGGATACTGTGAGAAAGGTGCCCAGAGATCAAGGTCTTTTTCCTGGTGGAGCTCCTGGTGTCTTTCAGAAAAACGCTTGTAAATACGGGTGGCCAAATGGATAAGTTCATGAAGGTTGGCAGGAATTTCTCGTGCGACCAGCACATCTTACATGCTACTGGATAGGCCTTTTTTAAAGGTCACGCAGAGAGCCTCGTTATTCCAAGATAATTCAGAGGCGAGGGTACGAAATTGGATGGCGTATTCGCCTACAGAAGAATTTCCCTTGACCAGGTTCAGCAAGGGCAGTCTCGGCAGAAGAAGCTCAGGCTGGTTCCTCGAAGACACTATGAACCTCAGCGAAGAAGGACTGTATAGTGGCAGTGACAGGATCATTGCGGTCCCAGAGCGGTGTGCCCCATGACAGGGCCTTGCCAGACAGGAGACTAACCACGAAAGCCACCTTCGACTGTTCTGTAGGAAATTGGTCCGACAACATCTCCAAATGTAGGGAACATTGTGACAAGAAACCACGGCAAAGTCTAGAGTCCCCATCAAATTTGTCTGGCAGGGACAAGCGGAGGCTAGGAGCGGGCACTCGCTGTGGAGGAGGTGCAGGAGCTGGTGGAGGAGATGGTTGCTGCTGTAGCTGTGGCAGAAGTTGCTGTAGCATAGCGGTCAACTGCGACAGCTGCTGTCCTTGTTGGGCGAACTGTTGTCCAAGTTGCTCTATCTGTTGAGACTGCTGGGCGACCACCGTGGTAAGGTCAGCGACAACTGGCAGCGGGACCTCAGCGGGATCCATGGCCGGATCTACTGTTACGATTCGGCAGGCTTGATGTGGATCCTCTGTGTCAGAGAGGGATTGGCGTGGACTGTGTCGGTGGACCGGTTCTAGGTTGCTACTGGTATTCACCAGAGCCCGCCGCAAAGTGTTTTGCTGCGGCGGTAGCAACCAGGTCGTATCCACCGGCAACGGCTCAACCTCGCTGACTGCTGAGAAGGCGTGGGACAGAAGGACTAGGCAGAGACAAGGTCAGACGTAGCAGAAGGTCGGGGCAGGCGGCAAGGTTCGTAGTCAATGGCGATAGCAAGAGGTCAGGAACACTGGTAAGGCAAACACTATAAACGCTTTCTCTGGCACAAGGCAACAAGATCCGGGAAGGAAGTGAAGGGGAAGTGAGGTTAAATAGACAGGGAGCAGGTGGAGGCTAATTAGACTGATTGGGCCAGGCACCAATCATTGGTGCACTGGCCCTTTAAATCTTAGAGAGCTGGTGCGCTCGTGCCCTAAGGACCGGAGCCGTGCGCGCCAGGACGAGACAGCCGGGGACCGGGACAGGTGAGTGACTTGGGACGCGATTCGCGAGCGGGCGCGTCCCGCTATGCGAATCGCATCCCCGCCGGCAGTGTCAGTGCAGCGCTCCCGGTCAGCGGGTCTGACCGGGGCGCTGCAGAGAGAGGAACGCCGCGAGCGCTCCGGGGAGGAGCAGGGACCCGGAGCGCTCAGCGTAACAATATATAACTTACTAATAGAGTGTTATTTAAAATTGAACTGGCTTCAGCATGTTTTTCATCCCCGACAGGAAGTTGTGTAGTCCTATGTTGTCAGAGTGGTGTTGTCTCAGCAGCTTCCCGCCTCCTCCCTCTTTTCTGACAGAACATTGTGTATCCCTCTCATTGTCAGTGTGGTGCTGCCTCAGAAGCACCTGGCTCCTGCCCAGGCAGAGGAGCAGACAGGGAATGAATACAGTAGGTGCTTCAACCCCTGAATTTGGAAAACAGTAAAATATAACCTACATCTGATGAATCCTTAAACAGACCAAAGCATCACATCAACCCAACAAAACAAAAACCCGGCATAGTCCCATTACTTTACGTTAAAAAGCAAGAGACCATGACATGCTTAACATAGGATTGCCATGAATTGACACTTAAGTACCTAAGAATAAGAAACATTTGTAGCAGAGAGTCCAGGACCCAAAAGGTCCATTAAAGGGGTACGGTGCCAAAAACCATCTTATTCCTTATCCATGGATAGGGCATAAGATGTCTGATCGCGGGGGTCCCACCACTGGGGACCCCGGGATCATGGGGCCGGCAGGACAGGCATTCGGAACACAGAAGCTTGGAGCTTCCGTGTTCATGACGTCATGCCACATCCCCTCCATTCATGTCAATGGGAGGGGGCGTGACGGCTACTGCGTAGCCGTCACGCCTCCTCCCATAGACATGAATGGAGGGGGCGTGGTGACTGTAGTCGCTAGTCATCCAGCACAGGGCAGAGTTCGCTCCATGCACGGATGACTAAGGTGCTGCGCCGTAGATCGTCAGGGTCCACATCGATCAGTCATCTTATCCCCATCCTTTGAATAGGGGATAAGACGGTTTTTTAAATCAACAAGTGCTTGCGGAAATTCTGCCGTGTGAATAGACCCTCAGGCAATAAAGAGGCACTGTCATTGTTGAAAACTTTTTATATGTTACAGAACTACTCATATGATGGCTTTTTGCAATATAAATTTATTTAAAAAATGTCAATTTCCCCCAGAAATTAAATCTAAAAATAGCCACCACTAGGGGTCATCTGTCTTTAGCCAGACAGACTAGTGTTGATTTTGCAGCATACCAGATACCGGCCGTACAGCGCACCAGTATCCAGTATAGGAGATTTCTGCTGTATGCATACAGCTTATACGCGGGCACGCACTTCCTGTGAACGAGCGCAGGGAGCGCGCGCACACACACAGGCAGTGCGGGATACAGGCACGTACACCCACCCCCACCCCCGGCTGCGCCTGATCCTGTGTCCCATAACACCCACCTCACCCCCCCCCCCCCCGTTCTCAGCTGCGCCTGATCCGACCCTGTGTCCCATTACACCCCCCACCCTCGTTCTCAGCTGCGCCCCCTGTCCCATTAACCCTCCCCCCCACCCCCCGGTTCTCAGCTGCGCCCGATCCCATAACATACACCACCCCAGTTTTCTGCTGCACCCGACCATGTCACACCATCATCCTGCTCACGATTCAGGGCGATCACCAGGATAATGATCTGATCTCCTACAGAGGACATCGCAGCACTGAGGATCGGGCGGCGGGTGCGTCACCGCGGCTCATTACAGCCGTACGCGCTGAGATAACAATCTAGATGTTTCCTGCCAATAAAAACATCTCGAGGATGGAACCGGTTAATTAATTGTTTCTTCTGAATGTTCCATTAGTCAATAGATGAAATTTATGGCGGTGTTTAATGTCCCGATGAATTACAGCGCTGAAGGCGTCGCATCATGTGGAATGGAGTCCGGCGGAGGAGATGAGAGGTGACAGTAATGTATTGTATGACCTATACCTGCCCACAGCCACCAATATCGCTTTATATCACAGCAACAAAAATACAATTATGTTGACGGAGGAGACCGCGGCATAAAGGTCAGGAATCTGAAGACGCCGGCTAATGAGTCTAAAGAAAAGGGAAGACGATTGTGAGATGAATGATGGATCCTCAACCCTATGCTCCCGGAACGTCTGCAACGACGGTGCGCGAAGCGACATACAGAACAATAAGAACGGTGCCCTACTTTATTACAACCAACTTGTGGTCAGCTATAAGGGAAGATACCGCAGAAAAACAACTACCGGGACTAGGGTATTTAGGCCACCATGCCAGTATTTTTATATTAAAGGGGTACTCCGGTGGAAAACTTTTTTTTTTTTTAAATCAAGTGGTGCCAAAAAGTTAAACAGATTTGTAAATTACTTCTATTAAAAATTTCAATCCTTCCAGTACTTATTAGCTGATGAATACTACAGAGGAAATTCTTTTCTTTTTTGGAACACAGAGCTCTCTGCTGATATCATTACCACAGTGCTCTCTGCTGACATCTCTGTCCATTTTAAGAACTTGTCCAGAGTAGAAGAAAATCCTCCTAGAAAACATATTCTGCTCTGGACAGTTCCTAAAATGGACAGAGGTGTCAGCAAAGAGCTCTGTGTAAAAAAAGAAAATAATTTCCTCTGTAGTATTCAGCAGTTAATAAGAACTGGAAGGGTTAAGATTTTTTAATAGAAGTAATTAACAAATCTGTTTAACTTTCTGGCACCAGTTGATAAAAAGTTTTCCACCGGAGTACCCCTTTAAAAGTAGCGGCCATGCAATGGCGGGATTTATCCAACCAATCCTCCAACTCCGGGAATGTTGCACCATATGCCATATGTAAGCGGCTGAGTAGTGGATCCGCTGGTCTGTGTGGAACAACAGCAAATAAAAAGTATAAAAGGTAAAATGTATCGCATGGTAACAATAAAAAGAATACAAAAGTTTTTAAAGTTATAAAAATTGGGCATCGCCATGACCGACCCACAGAATAAAGAGAACATCATCTTTACCGCACAGTGAACGCCAAAAACGCCATGTAGGAAATAACACATTTAGAAAGATGCAAATGTAACCAATTTTTCACAGTATTTTGTGAAGTCCCTTTACATTGTCAGTGTGGTGCTGTCACAGCAGCTCCGTGGCTCCTCCTTCACTCCTGACAGGAAGTTTTGTAGCCCTTGCATTGTTAGTGTGGTGCTGTCTCAGCAACTTTTCTCTCCTGCCAGGAGGTTGTGTAGTCCCCTCATAGTCAGTGTGGTGTTGTTTTAGCAGCTCCCTGGCTCCTCCCTCTCTCTCCTGACAGGAAGTTGTGTAGTCCTCTCATTGTAATTGTAGTGTGGTCTCAGCATCTCCCTGGCTCCTCCCTCTCTCCTGACAGGAAGTTGTGTAGTCCTCTCATAGTAATTGTATTGTTGTCACAGCATCTCCCTGGCTCCTCCCTCTCTCCTCACAGGAAATTGTGTAGTCCTCTCATTGTAATTTTAGTGTTGTCTCAGCATCTCCCTGGCTCCTCCCTCTCTCCTGACAGGAAGTTGTGTAGTCCTCTCGTAGTAATTGTAGTGTTGTCTCAGCATCTCCCTCTCTCCTGACAGGAAGTTGTGTAGTCCTCTCATTGTAATTGTAGTGTTGTCTAAGCATCTCCCTGGCTCCTCACTCTCTCTTATTATCCTCTTCTGTCTCGGGAGGTGTGGCTGGATCTTGTCTCTTAAATCTTGGCCACGCCCTAAGTGATGTCATCACCTCTGACCAGCCCCTACAGCCTACATCACCTTCTCCCTGTCATATACACATATATATTTTTATTGGAACACTTAGGGAGAACAGGGTGTGGATACAGCATGCTGCCTTGTGTTGAGCAATGCCACAGGCAGAGGAGCAGTCAGGGAATGATAACAGCAGGTGCTGCAACCTCACTGTGCTATGAAATGAAATGTTCTGCAGCAGTTCAAAACATAGGCAGGGTGAGAGCTTTGTGAAGAAGGGCTAAGGGAAACTATTGCATTCTGGGAATTGTAGTACTGAGCAACTGCTCATCTAGAAATGATTATTTGAAGAGACGACTCACAGACACAAAACAAATGGATTTTCGGTGGTTTCAGAACTGGGGCAGGCAGGTAAGCGACGCTATATACAATGCTATAGACCAGCGTTTCCCAACCAGTGTGCCTCCAGCTGTTGCAAAACTACAACTCCCAGCATGCCCGGACAGCCAAAGGCTGTCCGGGCATGCTGGGAGTTGTAGTTTTGCAACAGCTGGAGGCACACTGGTTGGGAAACACTGCTGTAGACATTGGAGTACCTCTAGTGGTGGTCTCTAGTGTTGAGCACGAATATTCGTAATGCAAATTTTTATCGCGAATATCGGCACTTTGCGATTTTGCGAACATTTAGAATATAGTGCTATATATTCGTAATGGTGAATATTTGTTTTTTTTTCACATGCAAATTTTTATGCAAATTTTCCATGCGGATAATGGTCTATCACGTGGGTCTGTTTTTTTTTCACATGCAAATTTTTATGCAATTTTTATGCAAATTTTATGCAAATTTTTGCATGGGAAAAAAAAGTGAAAGAACGTAGCGAATATGCAAATTTCGCGAACATAGGACGAATAATCGTCAATATATTTGCAAAAAAATCGCGAATTCCAATATGGCCCCTGCCGCTCATCACAAGTGGTCTCCAACCTGTAACTTTCCAGCTAACTACAACCCCCACCATGTCCCGGGAGCTGCAGGATGTCCAATCCTGCTAGGAGTTGTAGTTCTGCATCAGGTTAGTAAGAGTTATCCCTGACCTGTCAGAACAAGCGCTTTCCTCTCCAATAAACGTAGCAGTCACATGATGGCGTATAAGCCCCCCCCCCCCCCACCGCGCATTACTAGAACAGTTTACGCCATAAGCGATGAGCTGGAGTACGGAGGACACGTCATGTCTCGTGGTTCCTTCTTCCCTCCGGTTCGGTTACATGAGGCGTTACGCATTTTATCGTCCGCGTACATTTGTCTTTTCCGTAGACTTCCCCCCCTGTTTTTGTAATCACTGTATTTCTGCCATGGGCGGCTCAGGATGGGGGAGGGGGAGACGCTTCGGATGTTATTAATGATAATTGAATACAGGAGCGCAGGGAAGAAGAAGCGCGAGGAGGAGGAGGCGGCGGCGGAGTCCGCGCTGGAGCGGGCGGTCGGGTTATGTAAGAAGCTTCAGCGCTGAATACTGAAAACGTCTTCCACTTCTCATAGATTCTTAATCATTTTCAAGACATTTACTTGCTGTCAGTGAATGGAAACATTATTTACAGCAAGATGTTATAGAGCTCTGAGAGGCCGAATAAATATCTATCACATTAACCCCTTAAGGACCACGGGTTTTTCCGTTTTTGCACTTTCGCTTTTTCCTCCTCACCTCATAACCCTTTCAATTTTGCACCTAAAAATGTTATGGCTTATTTTTTGCGCCACCAATTCTACTCTGCAGTGACATTAGTCATTTTACCCAAAAATCTACAGTGAAATGGGGAAAAAATCATCGTGCGACGAAATTGAAAAAAAAAGCCATTTAGTAACTTTTGGGGGCTTCCGTTTCTACGTAGTACATTTTTCGGTAAATAAGGACACCTTATCTTTATTCTGTAGGTCCATACGGTTGAAATGATCCCCTACTTATATCATCGCATTTTCACTGCGGTGGTCCCGATCAGCCCCACTGAGCAGCCGGGCAGCTTTCACTTTCGTTTTAGACGCGGCGTTCAACTTTGAACGCCGCGTCTAAAGGGTTAATAGCGCGCGGCACCACGATCGCTGCTGCACGCTATTAGCCCCGGGTCCCGGCTTCAGTTACATGTCGGGACCAACCCGATGCGTGACCCCGCGTTACATCGCAGGAGCCGGCCAAGGACATAAATATACGTCCTTGGTCGTTAAGGGGCTAAATGGAAACCCCGGTGGAAAACATTTCTTTTTTTTTTTTTTTTTTTTATATATATATATAAACTGGTGCCAGAAAGTTAAACAGATTTGTAAATTACTTAAAAAATCTACCAGGATGGGCGGAGCGTGACAGTGACACTCATCGCCAGTCATCTGGCATGAAGCGAAGTTCTCTCCATGCACCGGATGCCTGGGGTGCTGCAGCCGAGATTGCGGGGGTCCCAATTGTGGGACCCCCGCAATCAGACATTTTATCCTTTATCATTTGGAAAGGGGATAAGATGTCTAGGGGCGGAGTACCCTTTAATGTAAAAAAAACTAAAAATGTGGCCAGCACCTAAACCCAATACACGGGTGCACGCTGCTGTGGCAAGTACAAAACATGTAAAAAAAGAAAATGGCAGCAGCACACTTGGTCAACAAAATGGAGGCTCTTAGCGCACTTTTTGATCAAAACGTGTCCCCCCATCCACCACGCGGAGGTGGCCTCTTATCGGATGGGTCCCTAAACACTCACCTACCTCAGGCTGGGTGACATGTTGGATCCACTAACGATCCAAACCACCTCCTGCTGCCATTTTCTTTTTTTACATGTTTTGTACTTGCCACAGCAGCGTGCACCCGTGTATTGGGTTTAGGTGCTGGCTACATTTTCAGTTTTTTTTTCTTTGCTGTGCAAATTTGGGGGGAGTGGCTCCCTCTGTAGCCGTGCATCCCCTCCCCTATTTTCACAGGAGGTGGTTGGGATCGTTAGTGGATCCAACATGTCACCCAGCCTGAGGTAGGTGAGTGTTTAGGGACCCATCCGATATGAGGCCACCTCCGCGTGGTGGATGGGGGACACGTTTTGATCAAAAAGTGCGCTAAGAGCCTCCATTTTGTTGACCAAGTGTGCTGCTGCCATTTTCTTTTTTTTACATGTTTTTTACCCCTTTAATGTACCTCCCATTGTCACACCCCTTCTGTTTCCTACGGGTACAAAGAGACTTTTTAGGGAACAGAGAGAGATATGCAGGACCATACAATGGTGAAATAGCTACAACCCATCCTAAACTGGGAAATGTAGTTGTATATTGATGTAATGGAGAGGAGACACCCCGGCAGGGCACAACCTAGATATCTCCTATTACCAAGTCTAAAGAAGTCAAGAAATCAGCCAAGACCTGAGATTGGAACCTAACAATGATAAGTGAATTTCCTCCTATGGAGCATGGCTTGACTATAAGGCTATGTTCATACGTCGTCATTTCTGCAGAATGTCCACCCAGAAAATCTCCGTCGGACATTCCACAAACAGCAGGGACCAGCGCTCCACAGTCTGTCTAAGCAGTGAAGGAACTGTGGGGGACATGTAGCTTAGACTATATTGTGGACGTTTTCAAGATGTGCAAATTTTGCGCAAAATTTACCATTTTAGTCCAAGCCCCATGATAAATTAGGTGCAAACTTCAAACTTGAACTGCTCTTCCAAGGTGCACAAGATTGTCAAAAACTTCTATCCTGCATCAAGGTATTTACTCTATTCAATGGTAACATGTCTGGTTTTCCAAAGTTAAAGGGGCACTCCGCTGCTCAGCTTTTGGAACAAACTGTTCCGAACGCTGGAAACGGCGCCGGGAGCTCGTGACGTCATAGCCCCGACCCCCTCATGATGTCATAGACTTGCATTGAGGGGGCGGGGAATGGTGTCATGAGGGGGTGGGGCTATGACATCACGAACAGCCGGCTCCAGCATTCAGAACACTTTGTTCCAAACGCCGAGCAGCGGAGTACCCCTTTAAATAATTGTTGTTTGATCTTTCTCTCTGTTTTGCTATTTAATTTATAGTAAGGATATTATTTCAACATATTATTTATAAACTTAGATCATGTCGCAGGACGTTGCTGGTGAGTTTTCTCCTACACCGGGTCCCTCTCAAGAAATTGGTGAGTCTCGTAGGCACTAAGAAGAAAAAAAAATTCCGAGAATTATGGGTTTTGGTTGAAGAGGTGTGTGTTACCTCAAAATGGCCAAATCTGATTTTAAAATGCGTTTTATTTTTATTAAATTGTATCCCTATATTTTATTGTGTTTGTTGTAATGTGTTTGCAATACAATGTCTTGTTTTTCTGGTTTATGTTGGTGATTATTTATGTTTTAAAAAATAAACACATTTAAAAAGCAAAATCAACTTAGTCTCGATTTTTTTGCAAAAAAAGCACAATTGCGCAAAAAAACTAAAAAAAACATCCATACATTTTTTGCGCAATTCATAGAATGAGAGAGAGCGTCTGTAAAGCAGAATACTGTGTCCATGTGCGAAGGGTCACATTCTGTTACTGGGCACAGATTTCTTCACTACAATGTGTACGGTGCAGCAGAATCCCAGTGAAAACAATGGAACCGTGCAAAATCCATCAGAAAAATTGATTACGTTCTGAAATTCCGTGGCAGCAGAGTCCCATTCTGCCATGTGTGTAAGACTCACGGCAGTAGGCTGTAGCACTCAGGGTAGTAGTGGATCCGCTGGACCTGTGTGGTAGATGGCGTGGGCAGTGCCAGGGAGCGGAGTCTAAGGTGTCGCTGATTTTCACCAGAGGCCGCCGCAAAGTAGGATGGATTTGTTGCTTCAGGCGGCACCCAGGTCGCTATCCTTGGCATAACTCGACCACACAGGCAGCTGAGGAGATACAGGAGGGATACAGCAACTCGTGGTCTGGATAGCAGAAGGTCAGGGCAGGCGGCACAGGTGCAAAGTCAGGAACGTAGCAGGAGGTCAATAGGCAGGCGGCACAAGAGCAAGGACAGGTTTTGCTGCGGCAGGTGGCACCCAGGTCACTACCCTTGGCACAACTCGACCACACAGGCAGCTGAGAAGATACAGGAGGGATACAGCAACTCGTGGTCTGGATAGCAGAAGGTCAGGGCAGGCGGCACAGGTGCAAAGTCAGGAACGTAGCAGGAAGTCACAAGAGCAAGGACAGGTCACAGTACAATGGGGTCCGGGACACAGCAAGGCTAGACTACAAACACTTTCTCTAGGGCACTAAGGCAAACAAAGATCCGGCAGGGGTTAGTGGGAGGTGCTGATACTTATAGGATAGGTGCAGATGTAGATGATAATTACGGGTGCACTGGCCCTTTAAATCTTAGAGCACCGGCGCGTGCGCACCCTAGGAGGCGGGGGCATGTGTGCCGGGGCTGTGAGCAGACCGGAGGGACAACAGAGAGCGGAGGTGAGAGACAGGCCGGGGTTCGCATGAGGGTGCGTCCCGCGATGCGAATCCCGGCCCCGATGGCCCCGAGGAGGAGAGAAGAGGAAAGCACTCACGGCTGGCTAGTCCGTTCGGAGCGCTGAACGTTACAATGTGAACATGGCCTAAGTCAGAAAGGTTTTCTCAGGTTTTTACAAATTGGCTGAAGATGAAGTTAACTGAGGTCAGATGGTTGTTCTCTACAAAATGGTGATAGTGCAGTAAAGTGTGAAGCCGGGCAGCGGTGCGGGAGGGGGGTGCACACCATGGTTTATAGTGACAACGCCCGGGATGGATTGAAGCTCGGGCTCAGATAAAGCATCGAGAGGTAATGGAGATAGCAAACTAATTACTGCCGGGATTCACAGAAGACGCCGAATCTGCAGGAATCATTACTACCAGCTATGTAAATCACAGCGCGGTAATACAGGCCGCGCAGATTATACCGTTATTGAAGTCAATGTAATTATTCTGGGTGCTTAGTACTTAGACAAAAGGACAGTGATGGGCAAAGAAAAGTTTGAGAACTTCATAATGGTGAAAAGTTCTGAGTGGAGGATAAAATACATCCGGCATTTACTTCATAGGAGCAAAGAACGCCTGGTTCCTTAGATTCCAGCCAAGTAGACCAGGCCATGAAAGGGGCAGTGAGGGGGTTAAAACCAGTATCCATGGTGGTCTAGGGTAATGGAGTTAGTCAGTAAATTTGGTGATCTATGGAAGTGAAATAGTTAATGTAAAGTTTCCTGTTGGCTAATGCCTCATATATGGGGTCCAGAAGTCACCCATCTATACAGGCTCCAGCATCGTCTTGGCTGTACCTTTCTATCTCCTCCATAAACTGACTGTAGAGGCGAGTGCAGGGAAGAGATAGAGAGGACTGTGCAGCTGTAACTGTATGACCACACAGTTCTCTCTATGACCATAGAGATGAGTACAGGGAGGGGATAGAGAGGACTGTGCCGCTGTATCTGTATGACCACACAGTTCTCTCTATGACCATAGAGATGAGTGCAGGGAGGGGATAGAGAGGACTGTGCCGCTGTATATGTATGACCACACAGTTGTCCATGATCATAGAGATGAGTGCAGGGAGGGGATAGAGAGGACTGTGCAGCTGTATCTGTATGACCACACAGTTCTCCATGATCATAGAGATGAGTGCAGGGAGGGGATAGAGAGGACTGTGCAGCTGTAACTGTATGACCACACAGTTCTCCATGATCATAGAGATGAGTGCAGGGAGGAGATAGAGAGGACTGTGCCGCTGTATCTGTATAACCACACAGTTCTCCATGATCATAGAGATGAGTGCAGGGAAGAGATAGAGAGGACTGTGCCGCTGTATCTGTATGACCACACAGTTCTCTCTATGACCATAGAGATGAGTGCAGTGAGGGGATAGAGAGGACTGTGCCGCTGTATATGTATGACCACACAGTTCTCTCTATGACCATAGAGATGAGTGCAGGGAGGGGATAGAGAGGACTGTGCAGCTGTATCTGTATGACCACACAGTTCTCCATGATCATAGAGATGAGTGCAGGGAGGGGATAGAGAGGACTGTGCAGCTATAACTGTATGACCACACAGTTCTCCATGATCATAGAGATGAGTGCAGGGAGGAGATAGAGAGGACTGTGCCGCTGTATCTGTATAACCACACAGTTCTCCATGATCATAGAGATGAGTGCAGGGAAGAGATAGAGAGGACTGTGCCGCTGTATCTGTATGACCACACAGTTCTCTCTATGACCATAGAGATGAGTGCAGGGAGGGGATAGAGAGGACTGTGCCGCTGTATCTGTATGACCACACAGTTCTCTCTATGACCATAGAGATGAGTGCAGGGAGGGGATAGAGAGGACTGTGCAGCTGTATCTGTATGACCACACAGTTCTCCATGATCATAGAGATGAGTGCAGGGAGGAGATAGAGAGGACTGTGCCGCTGTATCTGTATAACCACACAGTTCTCCATGATCATAGAGATGAGTGCAGGGAAGAGATAGAGAGGACTGTGCCACTGTATCTGTATAACCACACAGTTCTCCATGATCATAAAGATGAGTGCAGGGAAGAGATAGAGAGGACTGTGC
This sequence comes from Hyla sarda, assembly GCF_029499605.1. Taxonomy (NCBI): domain Eukaryota; kingdom Metazoa; phylum Chordata; class Amphibia; order Anura; family Hylidae; genus Hyla; species Hyla sarda. The sequence goes on along the minus strand of NC_079191.1, from coordinate 443,162,366 downwards.
CGCTGTATCTGTATAACCACACAGTTCTCCATGATCATAGAGATGAGTGCAGGGAAGAGATAGAGAGGACTGTGCCGCTGTATCTGTATAACCACACAGTTCTCCATGATCATAGAGATGAGTGCAGTGAAGAGATAGAGAGGACTGTGCCGCTGTATCTGTATAACCACACAGTTCTCCATGATCATAGAGATGAGTGCAGGGAAGAGATAGAGAGGGCTGTGCAGCTATAACCATATGACCACACAGTTCTCTCTATGATCATAGAGATGAGTGCAGGGAGGGAATAGAGAGGACTGTGCAGCTGTAACTGTATGACCACACAGTTCTCCCTGATCATAGAGATGAGTGCAGGGAAGAGATAGAGAGGACTGTGCCGCTGTATCTGTATAACCACACAGTTCTCCATGATCATAGAGATGAGTGCAGTGGAGAGATAGAGAGGACTGTGCCGCTGTATCTGTATAACCACACAGTTCTCCATGATCATAGAGATGAGTGCAGGGAAGAGATAGAGAGGACTGTGCAGCTGTAACTGTATGACCACACAGTTCTCTCTATGATCATAGAGATGAGTGCAGGGAAGAGATAGAGAGGACTGTGCAGCTGTAGCTGTATGACCACACAGTTCTCTCTATGACCATAGAGATGAGTGCAGGGAGGGGATCGAGAGGACTGTGCAGCTGTAATTGTATGACCACACAGTTCTATGTTCATAGAGATGAGTGCAGGGAGGGGATAGAGAGGACTGTGCAGCTGTAACTGTATGACCACACAGTTCTCTCTATGATCATAGAGATGAGTGCAGGGAGAGGATAGAGAGGACTGTTCAGCTGTAACTGTATGACCACACAGTTCTCTCTATGATCATAGAGATGAGTGCAGGGAGGGGATAGAGAGGACTGTGCAGCTGTAACTTTATGACCACAGAGTTCTCTCGGGCAGAGCAATACAATAGTGCTCTGAATGAGAGATACAACAATCAGTGGTGGATGGAATCTAGGGGCCCAGTCACAATTATGACTTCTTTGTTATTAAGACTTCTGTACATGAGATAGATATGAGCTATAGGGTCCTTCCTAGGAGTTGCCTAGTGGTGCAAACTTCCTCTATTTTCTTAAAGAACTTTTCCTACAAGTAACATTTACTACATTTAGGGTGCGTTCCCACACAGCGTATTTGCTGCGTATTTGCTGCTGCATATTTTATTTTCCCATTGAAGTCAATGGATAGTAAAATACACGGAAAATACGCAGCAAATACGCAGCAAATACGCAGCAAAATACGCCAGGTGGGAATGCACCCTTATACAGATTATAGTGGCCTTATCATTAAGACCCCCACCTATCACTAGACCTGAGCTCCTGAGCGCCTTCCTACTCATCGCACAACTAGATAGGATTATCGTACATTTCTAGAATGTTCTGGTGTAATCTTTTATTCTTCCTAATATAATAGACATTTTTATTTACACATATAATTGAGTTGTGCGTGTCAGTAAATCGTAACGGGCGGCGCTGTTTATCCATGAACATAGTCATATGGAAAAAAAATCATAACTATTCTGCGCATTTCTTCTCTGCACCGGTGGAGCATCAGGAGACATCATGTAATTAGATGGGTGTCCTGCCGTAATCTCCCATACAAAGAGCTCGGCATCTACTCCATGAAAAGTCGGTCCCTTCAGACTAAATTAAAGTAAAACCCCTAAATCTCTGGGTTATGTGGACACTTTACAGGCGGCCATGAATAATGACCCAAAGGGAAATTATATAGGGTCCCCCTCCCCCCTCCCCCTCCCTGTCCCTGCAGAGTTATACAGAGCACAGGGACCGAATTTATTAAGATTGGAACTTAGCAAAAAAAAACATTATAAAAGCAAAAAAAAATAAAAAAAATAAAAAATAATCATAAATTTCTGCCTCAATAAAGCAAATCCTGGAAGGTGGAAGCGGCTCGTAAACTCATCTCTGCACAGCTGTGTTCAGCAAATTGGAAACTAAGAGACAAGAGCTTAAAATTCTGCAATGTCTCCTTAGTCGATAATGTGACAAAAATGAGATTTAATTAGCGCAGTCGTAAATCCAGCAAGGTGCTCCCAGGAGTCATTACGGGGACCAGTCGCATTTCCGAACATGTGCCTTATAAACAAACATTAGGAAAAGCAGTCGGAGCTTCAATTTCGCGCTTTCCTTCTTTTTTATTGAGCCTTATAGTCTAGAACAATGTTTTTCCAACTAGGGTGCCTCCAGACTTTGCAAAACTACAACTCCCAGCATGCCCGGACAGCCGTTGGCTGTCCGGGCATGCTGGGAGTTGTAGTTTTGCAACAGCTGGAGGCACCCCTGGTTGGCAAACACTGACCTATACTATATACTACTATGTAGTCCAACATGCTGGGAGTTGTAGTTTTGCAACAGCTGGAGGCACCCCTGGTTGGCAAACACTGACCTATACTATATACTACTATATAGTCCAGCATGCTGGGAGTTGTAATTTTGCAACAGCTGGAGGCACCCCTGGTTGGGAAACATTGACCTATACTATATAGTCCAGCATGCTGGGAGTTGTAGTTTTGCCACAGCTGGAGGCACCCCTGGTTGACAAACACTGACCTGTACTATATACTACTATGTAGTCTAACACGCTGGGAGTTGTAATTTTGCAACAGCTGGAGGCACCCCTGGTTGGCAAACACTGACCTATACTGTATACTACTATGTAGTCCAACATGCTGGGAGTTGTAGCTTTGCCACAGCTGGAGGCACCCCTGGTTGGCAAACATTGACCTATACTATATACTACTATATAGTCCAACATGCTGGGAGTTGTAGTTTTGCAACAGCTGGAGGCACCACTGGTTGGCAAACATTGACCTATACTATATACTACTATGTAGTCCAACATGCTGGGAGTTTTATTTTTGCCACAGCTGGAGGCACCCCTGGTTGGCAAACACTGACCTATACTATATACTACTATGTAGTCCAACATGCTGGGAGTTTTAATTTTGCAACAGCTGGAGGCACTCTGATTGGGAAACATTGGTCTAGAAGAAGTCCTATCCAGCTTAAAGGGGTACTCCGGTGGAAAACTTTTTTTTTTTTTTTTTTTTTTTTATCAACTGGTGCCAGAAAGTTATTCAAATTTGTAAATGACTTCTATTAAAAAATCTTAATCCTTCCAGTACTTATTAGCTGCTGAATACTACAGAGGAAATTCTTTTCTTTTTGGAACACAGAGCTCTCTGCTGACATCACGAACACAGTGCTCTCTGCTGACATCTCTGTCCATTTTAAAAACTGTCCAGAGTAGGAGAAAATCGCCATAGCAAACCTATGCTGCTCTGGACAGTTCCTAAAATGGCCAGCAGAGGTCAGCAGAGAGCACTGTGACAGAAGAAAAATCCAAAAAGAAAAGCATTTCCTCTGTAGTATACAGCCCCTAAAAAGTACTGGAAGGATTAAGATTTTTTTTTTTAAATAGAAGTAATTAACAAATCTATTTAACTTTCTGACACCAGTTGATTTAAATAAAATAAAAAATAACATTTCCACCGGAGTACCCCTTTAAGGAAAAGCCCAAGTGCCCCCTTTTTGTGAATGCATTTGGTAACCTGTTCCAGACAAATAAAAATCGTTCAATGTGCAAATAAAAACATAAAAGGCACCAAATGGAAAGGACATTATTTTTTTATGAGGACAACAAGGGAAGGGGACCTTGGAGCTTTCGTTTTGCGCGACTTGAAAACAGACGACTGTGTCATAAAACATTGGGCTGGAGAACACAGAAGCCCCATCAGCGCTGCAGACTCTCTGCAGACATTACATTGAAAGATGCCTGAATACGGCTACAAAGTAACATAAAGCCATGAGGAAGGATGCGGAATACTCCAGAGTAGAAGGTCTCAGAAGAATCTCGAGAAGATCAAAGGAAGTGACGGAGGACGAATAGTGAGAAGGGACCCGTCACATCAATCATGACGCCCATTCAGACACTGCCTCACAACTGGTAACAGTCTCTAGGCAACACATTTTTTTCACTTTCTGACTCTTTTAGGAGACAAAGGTGTTGTGACCCTTCGGACAGGTCCTCGTCTGCTTAGTCTATCTTCCAGTAGATGTTACACACCACCATTAGTTCCATTGGCAGGTCCTCCGTTAGCAGCCACAGATAATAGCAGGTCCTCCATCCTCTGATTGGTAGTGGCTGCTCTTTAAAGGGGTACTCCGGCCCTGAGACATCTTATCCCCTATGCAAAGGATAGGGGATAAGATGTCTCACTGCGGGGGTCCCGCAACTGGGGACCTCCGCAATCTTGTATTCGCCACCCACCTGTTTGAGCTGCATGCCGCGGTGCCAGCTCACAAACAGCCGGATGGTGACCACGGGGCCGGAGTATCGTGACGTCACCCCCCCCCCCCCCCGCTATGCAAGTCTATGGGAGGGGTCTTGCATAGCGGGGGCAGGGGGTGATGTCACATGGGGGGGCGGAGTCGTGACGTCAAGATACTCCGGCCCTGTGGTCGCCACTCGGCTGTTTGTGATCTGGCACCGCGGCGTGCAGCTCAAACAGGTGGGTGGTGACCACGGGGCCATAGTATCGTGACATCACCCCCCCCCCCCCCCCCCCGCTATGCAAGTCTATGGGAGGGGGTGTGACGGCCACCCCCTGCTCTCGCTATGCAAGTCTATGGGAGGGGGTGTGACGGCCACCCCCTGCTCCCGCTATGCAAGTCTATGGGAGGGGGTGTGAAGGCCACCCCCTGCTCCCGCTATGCAAGTCTATGGGAGGGGGTGTGAAGGCCACCCCCTGCTCCCGCTATGCAAGTCTATGGGAGGGGGCGTGACGACCGTCACGCCCCCTCCCATAGACTTGCATAGTGGGGGCAGGGGGTGACGTCACACGGGGGCGGAGTCGTGACATCATGATACTCCGGCCCTGTGATCGCCACCCGGCTGTTTGTGATCTGGCACCGCGGCATGCAGCTCGAACAGGTGGGTGTCGAATACAAGATTGCGGGGGTCCCCAGCGGTGGGACCCTTGCAGTGAGACATCTTATCCTTTGGATAGGGGATAAGATTTCTCAGGGCCGGAGTACCCCTTTAACCTCTCCTGGCTCCAGCGTCCTTCAGCGTCAGGTTGCTAAAGTAATGGCCGCTCCTTTATGACACTGACCCTATATAAAGGAGACTCCAGCCTTACCACCCCACTTGCAGATTGAAGTACAGTGATCCCTCAACTTACAATGGCCTCAACATACAATGGTCTTTTCTGGACCATCGTAACTTGAAACCAGACTCAACATACAATGTACGGACAGTCAGGATCTGTGAAACGTGTCACAACTGGAGGAACCGACCAATCAGAATGGGCATTCACTGGTAAATCACCTGTATTACTGAAGTGCATGCACCGACTGGTGTCTGGTAGCGCCCCCTACAGTACAGGGAGGAACTACAAGTTCTGTACTACCCCTTACCTGTACCAGGGTTAGCTGCTCCTTTGGACACCAAGTAAGGGCGGCTCCATTTGGGACCCTGAAGAAGCTCCTGTCCTCTACATAAACCATTGTTTCCCAACCAGGGTGCCTCCAGCTGTTGCAAAACTACAACTCCCAGCATGCCCGGACAGCCAACGGCTGTCCGGGCATGCTGGGAGTTGTAGTTTTGCAACAGATGGAGGCACCCTGGTTGGGAAACACTGACATAGACAGTGATTACAGCTCCCAGCAGATCTTTCTTACTTTTATATGTAAGGATTTGCTTTATCTATATTAGTTATCTACTTATTTTTCTTTAATCCTCATTTTTTCCTATTTTTGGATGACATTTTGGTGGCTTCAGATCCAATTATCAGGTTTCCATAGAGTTCTGGTCTAAACATACGATGGTTTCAACATACAATGGTCTCAACATACAATGGTTTCAACATACAATGGTCTCAACATACAATGGTCTCAACATACAATGATCTCAACATACAATGGACTCAACATACAATGGTCTCAACATACAATGGTCGTCCTGGAACCGATTAATATTGTAACTTGAGGGACCACTGTATATAGTTTGGCTCTGGTTTCTGTTGCTTTTCGGCAGTAAATCGTCTTGTATCTGGATTACTGCCTCGCTCCTCGGTTTGTTTCCTGGTACCTGTAGTCCTCCTGGTTCTGACCCGTGTCTGGCCCACTGACTTTGTCACATCCTGATTTAAAACAAAAATAGAGAAAAAGAAACTCAGCCGCACGTCCACCGTTAGTATTTTGATCTATTCGCTTCTCAGCATAAATTCAAACACTGACAGGTTGTTATTATACATTTTAATCCCAACATTGGCGTAGCGCTGATCGGCGGCCACCACCACCGCAACAGCATGCCCACAGGCCAAGGAGGCCGGAAGAAGCGCATACCTATGCGTGAAACCGCCAGCAGTCGCCTCTGAGCGCCACACGCTGCCTTGATAACCTTACCGGAGGAGGAGCAGCCCGAGATGGACAATACAGATAGGACAAGACAACGCATTTCAGGGGATATAAGTATCCTTCCCCCTTCCTCAGGCATAATATACATTAAAACTGTAAGGAATTTATACTTACCCAAAAATGTACTGCACATAGATGTCTCCGCCCCTTCACAGCATGAGGGGCGCCAAACACATCACGTCCGGCCTACGCAGTCCTGGAAATGATGATGGGAAACCATCTAAATCCACCTGGCCGGCGCCACGCAAGAAGAAGCGTCACATCCGATCTGTGGAACGCAGTCTCCACATCATAGGATCGGAAAGGGTTAAAGGACTGAGGGGAAAAAAATGCATTCTGGGAATTGTAGTACTGAGCAACTGCTCAACCAGGAAGAAGTGAGAGGACATGGTAGGCGAGAGGATTAGACATAGATTTTTGGTTAATTCAGAACTAGGGCAGCACTGCTGTATGCATCTGCAGCTTTAAAGGGGTTATCCAGGAAAAAAACTTTTATATATATATATATATATATATATATATATATCAACTGGCTCCAGAAAGTAAAACAGATTTGTAAATTACTTCTATTAAAAAATCTTAATCTTTTCAGTACTTATGAGCTGCTGAAGTTGAGTTGTTCTTTTCTGTCTAAGTGCTCTCTGATGACACGTGTTTCGGGAAACGCCCAGTTTAGAAGCAAATCCCCATAGCAAACCTCTCCTACTCTGTGCAGTTCCCGAGACAAGCAGAGATGTCAGCAGAGAGCACTGTTGCCAGACAGAAAACAACAACTCAACTTCAGCAGCTGATAATTATTGAAAGGATTAAGATTTTTTTATGGAAGTAATTTACAAATCTGTTTAACTTTCTGGAGCCAGTTGATATAAGAAAAAAGTTTTTTCCTGGAATACCCCTTTAAAGGAGTACTGCAGTGTTAGACACTAATCCCCTATCTGTAGGGACCTCCGTTTCTCACTGAGGCCGACAACCCGCCCCCTCCATACACCTCTATGGGAGAGGTTGGGATGCACGAATGCCGCTTCTCCCATAGAGATATATGGAGTGGGGGGGGGGTGTCGGCTGTGGCGGCTGAGCCGTGGCCTCGTACAGGAGATCGCGGAGGGTACTCAACATTCTGCGGATAGGGGATAAGTGTCTAAGATCTCCTTTAAAGGGGTACTCCGGTGGAAATTATTATTATTATTTTTCTTTTTTTTAAATCAACTGGTGCCAGAAAGTTAAAAAGATTTGTAAACGACTTCTCTTAAAAAAAATCATTACCCTTCCAGTACTTTTTAGCAGCTGTATGCTACAGAGGAAATTCTTTTCTCTCTGACCACACTGCTCTCTACTGACACCTCTGTCCATATCAGGAACTGTCCAGAGCAGGAGAAAATCCCCCATTGCAAACCTATGCTGCTTTGGACAGTTCCTGACACGGACAGAGCACTGTGGACAAGACAAAAAAAGAAATTCAAAAAGAAAAGAATTTCCCCTGTAGCATACAGCTTCTAAAAAGTACTGGAAGGGTAAAGATTTTTTTTTTTTTATAGAAGTCATTTACAAATCTGTTTAACTTTCTGGCACCAGTTGATTTAAAAAAATAAAAATAAAATATATATATATATATATATATATATATATATATATATATATCTGTTTTCCACCGGTGTACCCCTTTAATTATTTTTAACTGGCGTCGGAAAGCCCTTTTAAACCTGTTAGCGATGCCAGATTTATGAATTTGTCACAGCTTGTAATACCTGTTTTAGGATCTTTAAAGCACAAACTGAAGAAGAATGCGCGACAATCCGCCGGTGTGCAGCAGAAAATTCCGGAGATCCCGGAGATTTGTGGCCGCGTGCGTCTGACAGACATTAATCTGCGAGCGATTAATGTTGCCTTTCGTGTATTATAGCGTCAGCGCAGATCTGCAGCATAACGTCCTCTCTGGAGACGTCGCTGCTTACACCTTAACGTACGACCGCTGAATCGACGCCAAATATCAACGCGGCAAAAATCTAATATCCCCTGTTTAAATATTCATTGCGGCTGAGTTATTCCCCTTCATAAATATTTCGGCAGGTCGTGAATTATCGCCGCTAAGCAGCATTCATCACAGAAAAAAAAAACGTCATGTACCTTTAAGATTTATGGCCGACGCGCAACCGCATAGAAAAATGGAGGAATTCAGCAAAGAACAGCGCAACCTGGGTGGAGAAAAATAAAAGGGGGATTTTGTAAGGGAATTAAAGTCTGAAAATGTTGTGCATTATAGGATCTCTGCTTGCTGTCAGTGAAGGGGAACAATTTGGTTTTACGTTCCGAAGGTATAGACCTAATACAGCGAAACCTCTTTGAGAAAATCAACTTAGTTGCATTGGAAAGGGGTCTTCTGTGAGGGTGGTCTTCTATGGGCGGTGGTCTTCTCAAAGAAAATAGCTACTATTTATAATGACGGAAAATATGTTATGTTTCTGCATAAGAGGGTGATGGTCTCAAAGAGGTGGTCTAGACCAGTGTTTCCCAACCAAAGGGCATCCAGCTGTTGCAAAACTACAGCTCCCAGCATGCCCGGACAGCCGTTGGCTGTCCGGGCATGCTGGGAGTTGTAGTTTTGCCACAGCTGGAGGCACCCCTGGTTGGCAAACACTGACCTATACTATATACTACTATATAGTCCAACATGCTGGGAGTTGTAGTTTTGCAACAGCTGGAGGCACCCCTGGTTGGCAAACATTGACCTATACTATATACTACTATATAGTCCAACATGCTGGGAGTTGTAGTTTTGCAACAGCTGGAGGCACCCCTGGTTGGCAAACATTGACCTATACTATATACTACTATATAGTCCAACATGCTGGGAGTTGTAGTTTTGCAACAGCTGGAGGCACACTGGTTGGCAAACACTGACCTATACTATATACTACTATATAGTCCAACATGCTGGGAGTTGTAGTTTTGCAACAGCTGGAGGCACCCCTGGTTGGCAAACACTGACCTATACTATATACTACTATGTAGTCTAACACGCTGGGAGTTGTAATTTTGCAACAGCTGGAGGCACCCCTGGTTGGCAAACACTGACCTATACTATATACTACTATGTAGTCCAACATGCTGGGAGTTTTAATTTTGCAACAGCTGGAGGCACCCCTGGTTGGCAAACATTGACCTAATAAAAAACTACTATATAGTCCAGCATGCTGGGAGTTGTAGTTTTGACACAGCTGGAGGCACCCCTGGTTGGGAAACACTGATAAATAAATAAATAAAAATGAATAAAGAAAATAATAAAGCAATCAATAAATAAATCAATAAAAATGTAATAAATAAATAAATAAAATAAATAAATAAATAAATGTTTCCATTCACTGACATCAGAGATATTGGAAAATATCTCTGTGATTAATGTAAACATGAGATATATGCGAATGTGTCCCTGTCATGCAACAAAACTTTTGACATGTCTCAGAATGGTCGGAGTTTGAGTTTTCAGATTTCACAAATTGTTAGAATGCCGGGAGAGAAGAGTGCAGCTGAGATCTTCACTCCCCGGCACTTAACTCCCCGGCACTTCACTCCCCGGCTCACTACGCTCTCCATCCAGTTGCACTAGAAAGGCTCTATAGACTTATAACAGGGCCGTCGGTCTAATGCAACTGGATGGAGATCGCAGTGAGCCGGGGAGTGAAGTGCCGGGGAGTGAAGTGCCGGAGAGACAAATACATCTTAATATGCAGATGAGTATCTCACTTTTATAATATATACGATATATATCCCCCCAAAAATGTACATTGGCACTGTATAGCACTGCGTATTGTATTATTGAGATACATATGGTAACGGTATGGCACCTGACTAGGGGTACATCAGTGCCTAATGCAGCTCTAGCTGTACATGACGCCGGTACTACCATTCAAGGCACCAATAGTATCTACTCTCTAGACGACCTGTACTATGTGAACCAGCAAGGATGATAACAAACATTAATGATCAAAACTGTGCACCAAAGGCTATAAGAAATGTATTATCTAATATACTTAAAGGGTGTTCAGGTATCCGAAAATCATATTTGAAAAAAACATCACCCCAAGATATATAACTTACTAATATAGTGTTATCACTAATTGTACTGGCTTCAGCATGTTTTGTAGGATCCCCCCCAGACAGGAAGTTGTGTAGTTCTCTCATTGTTAGTGTGATTTTGTCCCAGCAGCTCCCCGACTCTTCACTCATGACAGGAAGTTGTGTAGTCCTCTCATTGTAGAAAAAGAAAAGACCAGAGGACAGTGCCTCGTGCGTTACCCTAGACATAGAGGGGGGTGTCCCTTGCGGGAGGGGGATTCTTGCAGGCTCTATAGATTAGCCGCTCACCTTGATCATATAGGAAATATCCATATCATCCCTTAGGGTTTTTGTTTTATTGAAAGCGGTTCAAAGTGGATCTGTGCAGCCCAAAGGTCCAAGGAACGGCCGGATGGTGTCCTGTAGAGGAACTGGATGGAGGAAGGAAAATGACCTTGGCAGCAGGCGCTCAGGATCCCAGTAGAAGCAGTTACACTCAGGTCACAGAATGGTGAACTTTCAGCAACTTTATTTGATGTACAGCATTACAGAAATGACGCGTTTCAGGGTGAAACTACCCCTTCTTCAGATTGACAATGGTGTTGTCTCCAGCTCCAGACTCCGTCCTCTCTCCTGACAAGAAGTTGTGTAGTCCTCTTAATGTAAGTGTGGTGGCATCTCAGCAGCTCCTGGCTCCTCCCTCTCTCCAGACAGGAAGTTAATTAGCCCTCTAATTTTCAAGGGGCTGTTATCTCAGCAGCTCTCCAACTTCTCCCTCTCTCCTGACAAGTTGTGTAGTCCTCTCATTGTCAGTGTGGTGTTGTCTCAGCAGCTCACTGGCTCCTCTCTCTTCTGACAGGAAGTTATGTGGTCATCTCATTGACTGGGTGGTGTTTTCTCAGCATCTCTCCGGCTCCTGCCTCTCTTTCTCCAGAGACGATCATTCTCTGCTGTCTCAGGAGGATTTTGTCTTTGCACTTTAGTCCCACCCCCTGAGTGATGTCACCACCTCTGACCAGACCCTACAGGCTACATCACCATGTACTGAGCATCTGCTCATTTTGGTGTTATCAGAACTGGGGCAGACAGGGGAGCAATGCTATGTGCTTCCGCAGAATTTTTACCTGACGTCGGAGTACCCTTTTAACTTTCTCATGTTAAGAACAGGCATAAAATAAAGTAATAATATATGAATAATTCATTAATAATAACTGACAGTAAACATACATATCAGTAGGTATAAAGTGGGAGCGCTGCCTGAGCCCCGAATGTATGAGGGAGAATGATAGTGATACAAAACAGATGGACAGAACATGAAGATTTACTTTGACCAACTCACCATGAAAGTCCAACATGTCCAGTATTTTCCCTCCTCGTTCCATAATGTTTCATATTCCAGACGGCAGATGAGTTGTCAGAAGATAATCAGAAGATTTGGAGACTGAGGCTGAAAATATGAGTTTTATGTCACTGAATTCTAAATAGTTTTAATTGTAATTAACATTTCTCTGTTCTGAGGTAGTAAAGCAATTTATTTTTCTATAGGCAGGTGATCTAATACTGCGGTATATGATTTCTAATACTGCGGTATATGATTTCTAATACTGCGGTATATGATTTCTAATACTGCGGTATATGATTTCTAATAGTGCGGTATATGATTTCTAATACTGCGGTATATGATTTCTAATACTGTGGTATATGATTTCTAATACTGCGGTATATGATTTCTAATACTGCGGTATATGATTTCTAATACTGCGGTATATGATTTCTAATACTGCGGTATATGATTTCTAATACTGCGGTATATGATTTCTAATAGTGCGGTATATGATTTCTAATACTGCGGTATATGATTTCTAATACTGTGGTATATGATTTCTAATACTGCGGTATATGATTTCTAATACTGTGGTATATGATTTCTAATACTGCGGTATATGATTTCTAATACTGTGGTATATGATTTCTAATACTGCGGTATATGATTTCTAATACTGCGGTATATGATTTCTAATACTGCGGTATATGATTTCTAATACTGCAGTATATGATTTCTAATAGTGCGGTATATGATTTCTAATGCTGCAGTATATGATTTCTAATACTCCGGTATATGATTTCTAATACTGCGGTATATGATTTCTGTTACGCCGAGCGCTCCGGGTCCCCGCTCCTCCCCGGAGTGCTCGCTACACTCTCTCCGCTGCAGCGCTCCGGTCAGATCCACTGACCCGGGGCGCTGCGATTCTGCTTCCAGCCGGGATGCGATTCGCGATGCGGGTAGCGCCCGCTCGCGATGCGCACCCCGGCTCCCGTACCTGACTCGCTCTCCCTCGGTCCTGTCCCGGCGCGCGCGGCCCCGCTCCCTAGGGCGCGCGCGCGCCGGGTCTTTGCGATTTAAAGGGCCACTGCGCCGCTGATTGGCGCAGTGATTCCAATTAGTGTCTTCACCTGTGCACTTCCCTATATCACCTCACTTCCCCTGCACTTCCCTGCCGGATCTTGTTGCCATTGTGCCAGTGAAAGCGTTCCTTGTATGTTCCTAGCCTGTGTTCCAGACCTCCTGCCGTTGCCCCTGACTACGATCCTTGCTGCCTGCCCCGACCTTCTGCTACGTCCGACCTTGCTTCTGTCTACTCCCTTGTACCGCGCCTATCTTCAGCAGCCAGAGAGGTTGAGCCGTTGCTAGTGGATACGACCTGGTCACTACCGCCGCAGCAAGACCATCCCGCTTTGCGGCGGGCTCTGGTGAAAACCAGTAGTGACTTAGAACCGATCCACTAGCACGGTCCACGCCAATCCCTCTCTGGCACAGAGGATCCACTACCCGCCAGCCGGCATCGTGACAGTAGATCCGGCCATGGATCCCGCTGAAGTTCCTCTGCCAGTTGTCGCTGACCTCACCACGGTGGTCGCCCAGCAGTCACAACAGATAGCGCAACAAGGCCAACAGCTGTCTCAACTGACCGTTATGCTACAACAGTTACTACCACAGCTTCAGCAATCATCTCCTCCGCCAGCTCCTGCACCTCCTCCGCAGCGAGTGGCCGCTCCTGGGATACGCTTATCCTTGCCGGATAAATTTGATGGGGACTCTAAGTTTTGCCGTGGCTTTCTTTCCCAATGTTCCCTGCATCTGGAGATGATGTCGGACCTGTTTCCCACTGAAAGGTCTAAGGTGGCTTTCGTAGTCAGCCTTCTGTCCGGAAAAGCCCTGTCATGGGCCACACCGCTCTGGGACCGCAATGACCCCGTCACTGCCTCTGTACACTCCTTCTTCTCGGAAATCCGAAGTGTCTTTGAGGAACCTGCCCGAGCCTCTTCTGCTGAGACTGCCCTGTTGAACCTGGTCCAGGGTAATTCTTCCGTTGGCGAGTATGCCGTACAATTCCGTACTCTTGCTTCAGAATTGTCCTGGAATAATGAGGCCCTCTGCGCGACCTTTAAAAAAGGCCTATCCAGCAACATTAAAGATGTTCTGGCCGCACGAGAAATTCCTGCTAATCTACATGAACTTATTCACCTAGCCACTCGCATTGACATGCGTTTTTCCGAAAGGCGTCAGGAGCTCCGCCAAGATATGGACTCTGTTCGCACGAGGCGTTTCTTCTCCTCGGCTCCTCTCTCCTCTGGTCCCCTGCAATCTGTTCCTGTGCCTCCCGCCGTGGAGGCTATGCAGGTCGACCGGTCTCGCCTGACACCTCAAGAGAGGACACGAAGCCGCATGGAGAACCTCTGCCTGTACTGTGCTAGTACCGAACACTTCCTGAGGGATTGTCCTATCCGTCCTCCCCGCCTGGAAAGACGTACGCTGACTCCGCACAAAGGTGAGACAGTCCTTGATGTCTACTCTGCTTCTCCACGTCTTACTGTGCCTGTGCGGATGTCTGCCTCTGCCTTCTCCTTCTCTACCGTGGCCTTCTTGGACTCTGGATCTGCAGGAAATTTTATTTTGGCCTCTCTCGTCAACAGGTTCAACATCCCAGTGACCAGTCTCGCCAGACCCCTTTACATCAATTGTGTAAACAATGAAAGATTGGACTGTACCATACGCTTCCGCACGGAGCCCCTTCTAATGAGCATCGGATCTCATCACGAGAGGATTGAACTTTTGGTCCTCCCCAATTGCACCTCGGAAATTCTCCTTGGACTTCCCTGGCTTCAACTCCATTCCCCAACCCTGGATTGGTCCAGTGGGGAGATCAAGAGTTGGGGGCCCTCTTGTTCCAAGGACTGTCTAAGACCGGTTCCCAGTAACCCTTGCCGTGACTCTGTGGTTCCCTCAGTAACCGGTCTCCCTAAGGCCTATATGGACTTCGCGGATGTTTTCTGCAAAAAACAAGCTGAGACTCTACCTCCTCACAGGCCTTATGATTGCCCTATCGACCTCCTCCCGGGTACTACTCCACCCCGGGGCAGAATTTATCCTCTCTCTGCCCCAGAGACTCTTGCCATGTCTGAGTATGTCCAGGAAAATTTAAAAAAGGGCTTTATCCGTAAATCCTCCTCTCCTGCCGGAGCTGGATTTTTCTTTGTGTCCAAAAAAGATGGCTCCCTACGTCCTTGCATTGACTACCGCGGTCTTAATAAAATCACGGTTAAGAACCGCTACCTCCTACCCCTCATCTCTGAACTCTTTGATCGCCTCCAAGGTGCCCACATCTTTACTAAATTGGACTTAAGAGGCGCCTATAACCTCATCCGCATCAGAGAGGGGGATGAGTGGAAAACGGCGTTTAACACCAGAGATGGACACTTTGAGTATCTGGTCATGCCCTTTGGCCTGTGCAACGCCCCTGCTGTCTTCCAAGACTTTGTCAATGAAATTTTTCGTGATCTGCTATACTCCTGTGTTGTTGTATATCTGGACGATATCCTAATTTTCTCTGCCAATCTAGAAGAACACCGCCAGCATGTCCGTATGGTTCTTCAGAGACTTCGTGACAATCAACTCTATGCCAAAATTGAGAAATGTCTGTTTGAATGCCAATCTCTTCCTTTTCTAGGATATTTGGTCTCTGGCCAGGGACTACAAATGGATCCAGACAAACTCTCTGCCGTCTTAGATTGGCCACGCCCCTCCGGACTCCGTGCTATCCAACGCTTTTTGGGGTTCGCCAATTATTACAGGCAATTTATTCCACATTTTTCTACCGTTGTGGCTCCTATCGTGGCTTTAACCAAAAAAAATGCCGATCCCAAGTCGTGGCCTCCTCAAGCGGAAGACGCCTTTAAACGACTCAAGTCTGCCTTTTCTTCGGCTCCCGTGCTCTCCAGACCTGACCCTTCCAAACCCTTCCTATTGGAGGTTGATGCCTCCTCAGTGGGAGCTGGAGCTGTTCTTTTACAAAAAAATTCTTCCGGGCATGCTGTCACTTGTGGTTTTTTTTCTAGGACCTTCTCTCCGGCGGAGAGGAACTACTCCATCGGGGATCGAGAGCTTCTAGCCATTAAATTAGCACTTGAGGAATGGAGGCATCTGCTGGAGGGATCAAGATTTCCAGTT
This sequence comes from Hyla sarda, assembly GCF_029499605.1. Classification (NCBI taxonomy): domain Eukaryota; kingdom Metazoa; phylum Chordata; class Amphibia; order Anura; family Hylidae; genus Hyla; species Hyla sarda. The sequence continues at coordinate 443,146,316 of NC_079191.1, read as the reverse complement.
ATTATTTACACCGACCACAAGAACCTCTCCTACCTCCAGTCTGCCCAACGGCTGAATCCTCGCCAGGCCCGGTGGTCTCTGTTCTTTGCCCGATTTAATTTTGAGATTCACTTTCGTCCTGCCGATAAGAACATTAGGGCCGATGCTCTCTCTCGTTCCTCGGATGCCTCAGAAGTTGAACTCTCTCCGCAACACATCATTCCACCTGACTGCCTGATCTCCACTTCTCCAGCCTCCATCAGGCAAACTCCTCCAGGAAAGACCTTTGTTTCTCCACGCCAACGCCTCGGAATCCTCAAATGGGGTCACTCCTCCCATCTCGCTGGTCATGTGGGCATCAAGAAATCTGTGCAACTCATCTCCCGCTTCTATTGGTGGCCGACTCTGGAGACGGATGTTGTGGACTTTGTGCGAGCCTGCACTATCTGTGCCCGGGATAAGACTCCTCGCCAGAAGCCCGCTGGTTTTCTTCATCCCCTGCCTGTCCCCGAACAGCCTTGGTCTCTGATTGGTATGGATTTTATTACTGATTTACCCCCTTCCCGTGGCAACACTGTTATTTGGGTGGTCGTTGATCGATTCTCCAAAATGGCACATTTCATCCCTCTTCCTGGTCTTCCTTCAGCGCCTCAGTTGGCTAAACAATTTTTTGTACACATTTTTCGTCTTCACGGATTGCCTACGCAGATCGTCTCGGATAGAGGCGTCCAATTCGTGTCTAAATTCTGGAGGGCTCTCTGTAAACAACTCAAGATTAAATTAAATTTTTCTTCTGCATATCATCCCCAGTCCAATGGACAAGTAGAAAGAATTAACCAAGTCTTGGGTGATTATTTGCGACATTTTGTTTCCTCCCGCCAGGATGACTGGGCAGATCTCCTTCCATGGGCCGAATTCTCGTATAACTTCAGAGTCTCTGAATCTTCCTCCAAATCCCCATTTTTCGTGGTGTACGGCCGTCACCCTCTTCCCCCCCTCCCTACCCCCTTGCCCTCTGGTCTGCCCGCTGTGGATGAAATTTCTCGTGACCTTTCCATTATATGGAGAGAGACCCAAAATTCTCTCCTACAGGCTTCATCACGCATGAAGAGGTTCGCGGATAAGAAAAGAAGAGCTCCTCCCGTTTTTTCCCCTGGAGACAAGGTATGGCTCTCCGCTAAATATGTCCGCTTCCGTGTCCCTAGCTACAAGTTGGGCCCACGCTATCTTGGTCCTTTCAAAATTTTGTGTCAAATTAATCCTGTCTCTTACAAACTTCTTCTTCCTCCTTCTCTTCGTATCCCTAATGCCTTTCACGTCTCTCTTCTTAAACCACTCATCCTCAACCGTTTTTCTCCCAAATCTGTTCCTCCCACTCCTGTTTCCGGCTCCTCGGACATCTTCTCTGTCAAAGAGATCTTAGCCTCTAAAAAGGTCAGAGGGAAAACTTTTTTTCTAGTGGACTGGGAGGGTTGTGGTCCTGAAGAGAGATCCTGGGAACCTGAGGACAACATCCTAGATAAAAGTCTGCTCCTCAGGTTCTCAGGCCCTAAAAAGAGGGGGAGACCCAAGGGGGGGGGTACTGTTACGCCGAGCGCTCCGGGTCCCCGCTCCTCCCCGGAGCGCTCGCTACACTCTCTCCGCTGCAGCGCTCCGGTCAGATCCACTGACCCGGGGCGCTGCGATTCTGCTTCCAGCCGGGATGCGATTCGCGATGCGGGTAGCGCCCGCTCGCGATGCGCACCCCGGCTCCCGTACCTGACTCGCTCTCCCTCGGGAGGTATATGATGTCTAATACTGTGGTATATGATTTCTAATACTGCAGTATATGATTTCTAATAGTGCGGTATATGATTTCTAATAGTGCGGTATATGATTTCTAATACTGAGGTATATGATTTCTGTCACGATGCCGGCTGGCGGGTAGTGGATCCTCTGTGCCAGAGAGGGATTGGCGTGGACCGTGCTAGTGGATCGGTTCTAAGTCACTACTGGTTTTCACCAGAGCCCACCGCAAAGCGGGATGGTCTTGCTGCGGCGGTAGTGACCAGGTCGTATCCACTAGCAACGGCTCAACCTCTCTGGCTGCTGAAGATAGGCGCGGTACAAGGGAGTAGACAGAAGCAAGGTCGGACGTAGCAGAAGGTCGGGGCAGGCAGCAAGGATCGTAGTCAGGGGCAACGGCAGGAGGTCTGGAACACAGGCTAGGAACATACAAGGAACGCTTTCACTGGCACAATGGCAACAAGATCCGGCAGGGAAGTGCAGGGGAAGTGAGGTGATATAGGGAAGTGCACAGGTGAAGACACTAATTGGAATCACTGCGCCAATCAGCGGCGCAGTGGCCCTTTAAATCGCAAAGACCCGGCGCGCGCGCGCCCTAGGGAGCGGGGCCGCGCGCGCCGGGACAGGACAGACGGAGAGCGAGTCAGGTACGGGAGCCGGGATGCGCATCGCGAGCGGGCGCCACCCGCATCGCGAATCGCATCCCGGCTGGAGACGGTATCGCAGCGCACCGGGTCAGTGGAGCTGCCCGGAGCGCTGCGGTAGCGAGAGTGAAGCGAGCGCTCCGGGGAGGAGCGGGGACCCGGAGCGCTCGGCGTAACAGTACCCCCCCCCTTGGGTCTCCCCCTCTTCTTAGAGCCTGAGAACCTGAGGAGCAGACTTTTGTCTAGGATATTGTCCTCAGGTTCCCAGGATCTCTCTTCAGGACCACAACCCTCCCAATCGACCAGGAAAAAGGTTTTCCCTCTGACCTTCTTGGAGGCCAGTATTTCTTTAACGGAGAAGATGTCCGAGGAGCCGGAAACAGGAGTGGGAGAAACAAACTTAGGAGAGAAACGGTTGATGATAAGTGGTTTAAGAAGAGAAACGTGAAAGGCATTAGGAATTCGAAGAGAAGGAGGAAGAAGAAGTTTGTAAGAGACAGGATTAATCTGGCACAAGATTTTGAAAGGACCAAGATAGCGTGGTCCCAATTTGTAGCTAGGGACACGGAAGCGGACATATTTAGCGGAGAGCCATACCTTGTCTCCAGAAAGTTTTCTATCAGCAAACTTCTTCATGCGTGATGAGGCCTGTAAAAGAGAATTTTGGGTCTCTTTCCATATGGTGGAAAGATCACGAGATATTTCATCCACAGCGGGCAAACCAGAGGGCAAGGGAGTAGGGAGGGGGGGAAGAGGGTGACGGCCGTACACCACAAAAAATGGGGATTTGGAGGAGGATTCAGAGATTCTGAAGTTATACGAAAATTCGGCCCATGGTAGAAGATCTGCCCAGTCATCCTGGCGGGAGGAAACAAAATGGCGTAAATAATCACCCAGGACCTGGTTAATTCTTTCTACTTGCCCATTGGATTGAGGATGATATGCAGAGGAAAAGTTTAATTTAATCTTGAGTTGTTTACAGAGAGCCCTCCAGAATTTTGACACGAATTGGACGCCTCTATCCGAGACGATCTGCGTGGGCAACCCGTGAAGACGAAAAATGTGTACAAAAAATTGTTTTGCCAACTGAGGCGCTGAAGGAAGACCAGGAAGAGGGATGAAATGTGCCATCTTGGAGAATCGATCAACGACCACCCAAACAACAGTGTTGCCACGGGATGGGGGTAAGTCCGTAATAAAGTCCATACCAATCAGAGACAAAGGCTGTTCGGGGACAGGCAGAGGATGAAGAAGACCAGCGGGCTTCTGGCGAGGAGTCTTATCCCGGGCACAAACAGTGCAGGCTCGTACAAAATCCACAACATCCGTCTCCAGAGTCGGCCACCAATAGAAACGAGAGATGAGTTGCACGGATTTCTTGATACCCGCATGACCTGCGAGATGGGAGGAGTGACCCCATTTGAGGATTCCGAGGCGTTGGCGTGGAGAAACGAAGGTCTTCCCTGGAGGAGTTTGCCTGATGGAGGCTGGAGAAGTGGAGATCAGGCAGTCAGGGGGGATGATGTGTTGCGGAGAGAGCTCTACTTCCGAGGCATCCGAGGAACGAGAGAGAGCATCGGCCCTAATGTTCTTATCGGCAGGCCGAAAGTGAATTTCAAAATTAAATCGGGCAAAGAACAGAGACCACCTGGCCTGGCGAGGATTCAGCCGTTGGGCAGACTGGAGATAGGAGAGGTTCTTGTGATCGGTGTAAATAATAACTGGAAATCTTGATCCCTCCAACAGATGCCTCCATTCCTCAAGTGCTAATTTAATGGCTAGAAGCTCTCGGTCCCCGATGGAGTAGTTCCTCTCAGCTGGAGAGAAGGTCCTAGAAAAAAAACCACAAGTAACAGCATGCCCGGAAGAATTTTTCTGTAGAAGGACCGCTCCAGCTCCTACAGAGGAGGCATCAACCTCCAATAGGAAGGGTTTAGATGGGTCAGGTCTGGAGAGCACGGGAGCCGAAGAAAAGGCAGACTTGAGCTGTTTAAAGGCGTCTTCCGCTTGAGGAGGCCATGACTTAGGATTGGCATTCTTTTTGGTTAAAGCCACGATAGGAGCCACAATGGTGGAAAAATGTGGAATGAATTGTCTGTAATAATTGGCGAACCCCAAAAAACGTTGGATAGCACGAAGTACGGAGGGGCGTGGCCAATCTAAGACGGCAGAGAGTTTGTCTGGATCCATTTGTAGTCCCTGGCCAGAGACCAAGTATCCTAGGAAAGGAAGAGATTGACATTCAAACAGACATTTCTCCATTTTGGCATACAGTTGATTGTCACGAAGTCTCTGAAGAACCATGCGGACATGCTGGCGGTGTTCTTCTAGGTTGGCAGAAAAAATCAGGATATCGTCCAGATATACAACAACACAGGAATATAAGAGATCACGAAAGATTTCATTAACAAAGTCTTGGAAGACGGCAGGGGCGTTGCACAGGCCAAAGGGCATGACCAGATACTCAAAGTGTCCATCTCTGGTGTTAAATGCCGTTTTCCATTCATCCCCCTCTCTGATGCGAATGAGATTATAGGCACCTCTTAAGTCCAGTTTGGTAAAGATGTGGGCACCTTGGAGGCGATCAAAGAGTTCAGAGATGAGAGGTAGGGGGTAGCGGTTTTTTACAGTGATTTTATTAAGACCGCGGTAGTCAATGCAAGGACGTAGAGAGCCATCTTTTTTGGACACAAAGAAAAATCCGGCTCCGGCAGGAGAGGAAGATTTGCGGATAAAGCCCTTCTTTAAATTTTCCTGGATGTACTCAGACATAGCAAGAGTCTCTGGGACAGAGAGAGGATAAATTCTGCCCCGGGGTGGAGTAGTACCCGGGAGGAGGTCAATGGGACAGTCATAAGGCCTGTGAGGAGGTAAAGTCTCAGCTTGTTTTTTGCAAAAAACATCCGCAAAGTCCATATAGGCCTTAGGGAGACCGGTTACAGGAGGCACCACAGGGTCACGGCAGGGAGTACTGGGAACCGGTTTAAGACAGTCCTTGGAACAAGAGGGGCCCCAACTCTTGATCTCCCCAGTGGACCAATCCAGGGTAGGGGAGTGGTGTTGAAGCCAGGGTAGTCCAAGGAGAATTTCGGAAGTGCAATTGGGGAGGACCAAAAACTCAATTTTTTCATGGTGAGATCCGATGCACATTAGGAGGGGCTCCGTGCGGAAACGTATGGTACAGTCCAATCTTTCATTGTTAACACAATTGATGTAGAGAGGTCTGGCGACAACTGGCAGAGGAACTTCAGCGGGATCCATGGCCGGATCTACTGTCACGATGCCGGCTGGCAGGAGGTGGATCCTCTGTGCCAGAGAGGGATTGGCGTGGACCGTGCTAGTGGACCGGTTCTAAGTCACTACTGGTTTTCACCAGAGCCCGCCGCAAAGCGGGATGGTCTTGCTGCGGCGGTAGTGACCAGGTCGTATCCACTAGCAACGGCTCAACCTCTCTGGCTGCTGAAGATAGGCGCGGTACAAGGGAGTAGACAGAAGCAAGGTCGGACGTAGCAGAAGGTCGGGGCAGGCAGCAAGGATCGTAGTCAGGGGCAACGGCAGGAGGTCTGGAACACAGGCTAGGAACACACAAGGAAACGCTTTCACTGGCACAATGGCAACAAGATCCGGCGAGGGAGTGAAGGGGAAGTGAGGTATAAATAGGGAGTGCACAGGTGAACACACTAATTGGAACCACTGCGCCAATCAGCGGCGCAGTGGCCCTTTAAATCGCAGAGACCCGGCGCGCGCGCGCCCTAGGGAGCGGGGCCGCGCGCGCCGGGACAGGACAGACGGAGAGCGAGTCAGGTACGGGAGCCGGGATGCGCATCGCGAGCGGGCGCCACCCGCATCGCGAATCGCATCCCGGCTGGAGACGGTATCGCAGCGCACCGGGTCAGTGGAGCTGCCCGGAGCGCTGCGGTAGCGAGAGTGAAGCGAGCGCTCCGGGGAGGAGCGGGGACCCGGAGCGCTCGGCGTAACAATTTCTAATAGTGCGGTATATGATGTCTAATACTGCGTTATATGATTTGTAATATTGCAGTGTATGATTTCTAATACTGAAGTATATGATTTCTAATACTGTGGTATATGATTTCTAATACTGAAGTATATGATTTCTAAAACTGCATTATATGATTTCTTATAATACAGTATATGATTTCTAATAATACAGTATATGATTTCTAATAATACAGTATATGATTTGCAATACTGCAGTATATGATTTATAATCCTGCGATATATGATTTCTAATACTGAAATATACGATTTCTAAAACTGAAGTATATGATTTCTAATACTGCAGTGTATGATTTCTAATACTGAAGTATATGATTTCTAATAATGAGGTATATGATTTCTAATACTGAAGTATGATTTCTAATACTGCAGTATGATTTTAAATACTGCAGTATATGATTTCTAATAATGAGATATATGATTTCTAATATTGCAGTGTATGATTTCTAATAATGAGGTATATGATTTCTAATATTGCAGTGTATGATTTCTAATAATGAGGTATATGATTTCTAATACTGCAGTATATGATTTTGAATATTGAAGTATATGATTTCTAATATTGCAGTGTATGATTTCTAATACTTCAGTATATGATTTCTAATACTTCAGTATATGATTTCTAATGAGGAGGTATATGATTTCTAATATTGCAGTGTATGATTTCTTATAATGAAATATATGATTTCTAATATTGCAGTGTATGATTTCTAATAATTAAATATATGATTTCTAATACTGCAGTGTATGATTTCTAATAATGAAATATATGATTTCTAATAATGAAATATATGATTTCTGATATTGCAGTGTATGATTTCTAATAATGAGCTATATGATTTCTAATACTGAAGTATATGATTTCTAATACTGCAGTGTATGATTTCTAATACTGAAGTAAATGATTTCTAATACTGCAGTGTATGATTTCTAATAATGAAATATATGATTTCTAATAATTAAATATATGATTTCTAATACTGCAGTGTATGATTTCTAATACTGAAGTATATGATTTCTAATACTGCAGTGTATGATTTCTAATACTGAAGTAAATGATTTCTAATACTGCAGTGTATGATTTCTAATACTGAAGTAAATGATTTCTAATACTGCAGTGTATAATATCTAATACTTCAGTATATGAGACTCTTTCCTCTGGGAATCACTGGGGTCCCAGACACCTCCTTATTACATAACCATTTGATTTCACCATCTACACAGAACAAGGTTAGGTTAAACATAAGGCTACAAGTACCATTATCGTCACACTCTTGCAGTGTTATACATAGCAGAAATCTTTTTGTCTATTAGTCCGTTGGGGCAGTTGCTATGCCTTACTTTGGATCAGCTGATCTTGATTGCCAGCCCTGGATTGTTTTGCATTGGTTAGTCTCTCTTTAAACATTCCTGGCTTGTGCAGTTCTGTGCGGATTATAGCATAAGATCTGTTTGTTTACACCAAGTCTTACAAGTATCTGTTTAGAACAGTGTTTCCCAACTAGTATGCCAATAGCTGTTGCAAAACTACAACTCCCAGTATGCCCGGACAGCCTTTGACTGGAGGCACCCTGGTTGGGAAAAACTACTCTGGGGACCTTGATTTCTGTCTCCTCAGTTTGTTCTTGGTTCTTCTTTGGGTAGTAAACCTGGTTTTAGTATTTTCAAGTTGCTGCTGTTTTTTACTGTTAACCTTGTAGTTTTTTTCAGCCGTTGCTTAGCCTTGTTCCTTTGAGGTCATATTGTCCCTGCTAAGGATAGTTCAGGGTTTCTATAGGGACATTTGCAGTGACAGTCAAGTCCCGTGTTAGGTTAGAGTTCAGGAGAAGACCTGGGAAAAGATTAGGGTCAGTCCTTGTTGGCTTGCAACTCTGAAGTTATGTTTTACACTGTTTGGCCCTTCTGTAAGTCCTAAGTGTATCTGAGTTAGTTATATAACTCTTGTGAGGGGGAAGTGTCCAGTTCTGCCATCTAGTGACCATCTGGTGTAACACACAATTTTAAGTTGCTATTTCACACTGAAATGAACGGCGGTGACGTGACTTCAAGGTGAGAAAGAAGGAGACAATTTCTTTATAAAGGTAAATAAACGTATCCATCCAATAACAAAAAGTTCAGCAAATTTCCTATATATACTAACAATTAAGATTTCTGCTATAAAAAAAAAAAAAAAAAAAAATAGACTGACAGAAGACTGGGTGACCGGATGGAGCCGCACAGGAGCTGCAGGGAAATGGGGATATATAAGTACTGTATGGCTTTTTTTTTTTTATGGGGGGCCAAGCACAATGTTATTTTTTTATGCTGTTGTCGGAATAACCCTTTAAAACAGAGTATAATAGAAAGGTAAAATAGTATATTAATTATATACAGGCTATATAAATTATATGTATACCATCCTCAAAGGTACATAGTGATGAATTTAAGAAGAAACTAGATCCAGTGATTATAAAGGACAATGTTATAAATAAAATGACTATTTATTGTGCATAAAACATTAACCTACTGTAATAAAATTCACTGTAGCTTATGGTATCAAAATATATGTTGTTAGCAGCAACTGGTTACATTAGCAATCCATATAATTGTCCGTAATATACAGAAAAGTGGTGGTATAATGAAATAGGTGTAAAGTTCCGTTTGTATTACAAAATTGTTGATGGTATATTAGGAGCAGTAATTCTCCTGAAGGCAAAGTATTTGGAAGAGTTTGAAAGAGGTTTGGTGCACGGCCTCGCACTCCACTTCCTGGCTGGCAGATCCGTATAGACTTATATAGCGAGAAGGTGGGATTTGATAGACAACCAGGAAATGTGTCAAAAGTTTTTCCTAAATGATAGTAACACATTAAAGGAGAACTCCAGAATATAAAAATTGGCCAGAAAAAAATGTACATACCTTCCTTCGCTCCCCGGTCTCCGCTGTGATCCTCTTCCTGGTTGCCGGTGGTCGGCGAGTCATACTGCGCTCAGCCAATCGCTGGCCACAGTGAAGTCCCGACTCGGCCGGCGATAGGCTGAGCGGCAGTGTGAGAACGCTTCAAGACAGACAATTCTTCACTATACCAGCACCTGCTGCCGGGGCCGAAAAAGTCACACTGCCGCTCAACCTATCGCCGGCCGAGCCGGGACTTCGCTGCGGCCGGTGATTGGCTGAGCGCAGTATGACTCGCCGACCACCAGCAACCAGGAAGAGGATCGCGGCGGAGACTGGAGCCGGTTACCGGAGGCCCCGGGGGAGCGAAGGAAGGTATGTACCTGTTTATTTTTTTACTGCCGGCAGTATGGGGGACAATTTTTATATTCTGGAGTTCTCCTTTAAGCTCTCTTAAATGATAGTTATTTGATGCAGAGCTTGTCACCTTTCCGACCTTCGTCAATGCAGTGGTGATCTACCCTAATTTTGGGCAAAATGGCCATATCTAACTTTTACGTAAACTTTTTGAAGCTTGGCATTAAAAGGGAGAAAAATAAAATCAGCTTGAGAAGTTATCATGTTACAGCTGTTTGTGACATCATGTTTAGAGCTTTTTCAATCTCCCCCCCCCCCCCCACCTTGTTCCTGCTATGACTGCACTAAATGAATTGTACACTCCCGATGCCCATTCACAAGTCCAGTCTCCCCGTCACTGACTAATGAGAACATATTGTGCGGACATGACTGTGACTCAGAGATGCCCTTGGCCGTGTGATGGTAATGCATCTGTCCCATCATAAGCTCTATCCAAGCAATGCTGACAATGAGCCGACACCAGTCTGTGCATCCTCTCACATGGAGAAAACTGCACCTAATGTCACATCATGGGTAACACGGCCTAATAGAATTCATCCTCAGTCTATGCATCGAAATGTAAGCGGTAAATAATGTGAGTGGAGAAATGAGGTGCAGCCCTGATTTATGGGTAATGTCCTTTCTATATGGTTTAGGTCATTAGTCGGCACATTGTACAGGATTGTTCCTGCTGCAAGAATGAAAGGTTATTCATTGCAAAACCAAAAGTTATTACAAATCCAAAGACACTTTCTGTATCAGTTTTTTATTACGATCTCCACTTGCAATGAACTTTTATCGTTTGCTTCCAGGTTTTTAGAATTTGGCCTTGTTCATGTGAAGGACACAGAAGTGCACGGCTCATTACAAGAAAGATTCCCACATCTGACGGTATCCATACAAATACCAGACCTGCTGGGCCACGTGTTCGTATGTCACCTGATCCCTCCATACACATCAAAGTGTTTGTATGTTCTGAATGGAGACAGGCAAACTGCTGCAAAACTCTTTTGATAGATCACCTCTTCAAGACCAGGAGTATGGGGTACCTGAAATCCAACATGCCCGATCCTTCCTTGTGTCAGGAGGAGAGATAAGAGGCCTCCATACAAATTAGATCGGCAGCCAGTCCTGCTGAAATTGTTGGGGGGGGGGGGGCCAGTCTTAACATGTCGAGTGTGTATATCCAGCTTAAAGGGGTTCGTCAGTGATTCCCTGAGTAGACCGTCAGCCCTGCATGTCTCTGAAAGTGAGGACCGGAGGGCGCAGGGGACTGATGAGCTGAGTGGCAAGAGCCGGACCCCATACAGGAGATTGTGGGGGGCCCGATCATTGGGATAAGAACTTATCCGACATCCTGTAGATAGGGAATACTTTTTTTTCCCTTTGATAACCCCTTTAAAGAGAATATAACCTTTTTTTTTTTTTTTAAATCAAGTTTTCACTACCAAAATATTTTTAACCCCTAAAGGACGCAGTCCATTTGGGCCTTAAGGACTCAGACAATTTTATTTTTAAGTTTTCGTTTTTTCCTCCTCGCCTTCAAAAACTCATAACTCTTTTATATTTTCATCCACAGACTAGTATGAGGCTTGTTTTTTGCATGACCAGTTGTCCGTTGTAATGCCATCACTCGCTTTACCATAAAATGTATGGCGCAACCAAAAAATACTATTTGTGTGGTGAAATCAAAAAGAAAACCGCAATTTAGCTAATTTTGGAAGGTTTCGTTTTCACGCCGTACAATTTACGGTAAAAATGACAGGTGTTCTTTATTCTTTGGGTCAATACGATTAAAATGAAACCCATGATAACATACTTTTCTATTACTGTTGAGCTTAAAAAAAATCTCAAACTTTTTAACCAAATTTTGACTTTATTTTTTTACTTTTATTTTTACACTTTATGTATAGGACACAGCACTGATCAGTGTTATCGGTCATCTTCTGCTCTGGTCTACGGGAAGGCAGATCAGAGCAGAAGACGCCGGGAAGGCAGCGGAGCCAGGTGAGGGGACCTCCGTCTGCCGTGCTGGATGATCGGATCGCCGCGGGCGATCCAATCATCCATTTTAATGACCGCGATGCTGCAGATGCCGTAATCTGTATTGATCATGGCATCTGAGGGGTTCATGTTGGACATCCGCGGGACTGCGGATGTCCGCCATTACAGGCGGGTCCCTGGCTGCTATCAGCAGCCGGGACCTGCTGCGCATGATCCGGGCATCGCTCTGATGCTCGCGGTTATGCTTAGGATGTAAATGTACATCCTGGTGCGTTAAGTACCACCTCACCAGGACGTACAGTTACGTCCTGCATCGTTAAGGAGTTAAAGAATTTTCAGTGATGTTTTTTCAAATTTTCCTATCTATATTATAAAATAATCCTGATATTTTGCAGTTTTTATTCTGATCACTAGGCCTAAAACTAAGCTGAGACTTCTGTGATTAAAAGAAGGGATATGCTGGAAATTGTAAATCTGTACAGGATTATAGTGAGTAGTGACACCAGTATATAAAGAAGACAAAAGAGGATTTTCAAAGCTCAGCCTCCTCCTCCCTGTGAAATGACCTCTCTAAAGGTCACAGAGCACGCTAAAACGCCTTCCTCATTCTTATCAATAGGGCAGCTCCTGTCTATTGTTGCCCATGTACATGGGGCTTGCTCTAAATGCTGGAAAAATCAGCTCAGGCAAGATGCCTGTCCTCATAATGTACAAAAAAAATGTAATACAATCAGAAAAAACATGTTTCAGTATCTGTCCAGCACCTGATCCCAGTGGAAATAAAAAATTAAGACTAAGGCCCCTTTCACACTACCGTCATGTACCTGCAAAATCTCCCGTCATGATATTCCGTCACAAAGCCCATAAAACGGCCGTCAAAGAATCCCATTCATTTCAATGGGATTTTTTGACCATCCTTGATCATCAGTTATAGCCCGTTATGACCAACGTCTGTTGTTTTTGACGGGGCAAATAATGTTGCACGCACTATTTTTTGTCCTGTCAATAAATAATGGAGGAATAACAGACGTTTAAATTTTAACATTGAAGTCTATGAGTGACGGATGTTCACAAAAGACATCCGTTATTGTCCATTATTTTTATATTCCGTTATGATCCATTATTGCTACTGAGCATGCTCAGTACAGCATCACAACCAGGAAGTCAAAAATGGGTTAAAATTAGTGGGCAATAACGGATCATAACGGATAAAATAACAGATCATAACGGATGGCCAATGTCCGTTAATTTAAAAGAATGTCCATTAAAATAACAGACATTGGCCATCCATTATGATCCGTTGTGATCAGTTATTTGATTGGTTGTGATCAGTTATTGAATGCTTGATCGGTTATTGCTGAATAACTGGTATCAAAAGGCAGGAACATGACGACAGTGTGAAAGTATCCTAAATAAAACTGCGACTGGTACTGAAAAAGTATTGAAATATTGTATCTTTTTAAAATAAATAACATTTACTTTATTTAGCAGTAAATAGAATACAGTAGCAGGTGTCAGAACTGAGAGCTGGTGTGACCTAAACATTTGAGGCTGCATTCTCACCACGTTTCTGCAATACAGTTCCCGTTTCAGGTTTTTGATGAAAAACGGATTCCTCAAAACCGGACTAAACTGTATCAAAACGTGTGTACAAATTTCAACCCGTATACAGTTAAAAACCGTATACAGTTTGAAAAATGATGTCCGGTTGCATCTGTTTTTTTAAGAAAAAAACGTATACGTTTTTAACTTTTCACTCCATTTTTAATAAAGTTTCACTAGTATAATTGAAATTCCAAGAAAAAAAAACTGTGCAAAGTCAAAAAAAGTATGGTGAAAACCGGATTGAACTGTACATACATACGGTTCTGTACGGTTTCCATTGACTCCCATGTTAAAAAAAAAAAAACGTATACGGTTTAATACAGTTTTTCAACCGGACCAAAAACCGTGGTAGACTACAGTTTTGGGTACGGGAAAAAAACAGAAAAAAACGTACAGGATGCAAAACGGATGCAACCTGATGCATCTTTTGGCGTACGGTTTTCAAGGGAGAGTCAATGCATACGGTTTTTAATACGATTCCGTACGGTTTTCACATTAAAAACGTATACGGGAACTGTACAGCAAAAACGTGGTGCGAATGCAGCCTGACATGTCAAAAGTTTTTACAGATGACATTATAGTTTTGAACAGAAAAGAGAGAATCTGTAAAAATACTTCGGCATTTCACCACCGCTAGAGATGAAATAATCTCCTGAAGATTTGGTCCAGGTCCAATTTAGTAAGATGAATTTAAATTTGGATGCCATATCAGAAGTCCCCCGATTTTCCAAGCACAGTATACAAAGGAGCATGGACTACTATCAAAGACAGACGGCGTCCCTGCTCCTGTACAGTACACTGACCTGTGGTGAGAGGAAGCAGCGATCCATACAACATTACCGCTTACCTCCAGGCCATTAAGTGTAAAGGAGCAGAGACTTAAGGGGTACTACGGCCCCAAGACATCTTATCCCCTATCCAAAGGATAGGGGATAAGATGTCTGATCGTGGGGGTTCTGCCGCAGCATGCAGCACCCACCTGTATGCACTGCAGGAAGCGCTGGAGGCTCTCAGTGTTATGCCTCCCGACCATGGGGACGGAGTATCGTGATATCACGACTCCGCCCCCATGTGACGTTACGTCCCGCCCCCTCAATTCAAGTCTATGGGAGGGGGCGTGACTGCCGCCATGCCCCTTCCCATAGACTTGCATTGAGGGGGTGGGACGTGACGTCACACGGGGGCGGAGTAATGACGTCATGATACTCCGTAGCCCTTGGTCGGGAGGCATAACACTGAGAGCCTCCAGCGCTTCTGGTAGTACTTACAGGTGGGTGCTGCATGCTGGATTGCGGGGGTCCCCAGCAGCGGGACCCCTGCGATCAGACACCTTATCCCCTATCCTTTGGATAGGGGATAAGATGTCTTGGGGCCGGAGTACCACCTTTAAATAATCTGGAAAAAAAAATAAAAAATCACAAAAAGATTGTGTTATAACAAATCCAATTTTTGATGAATTCAAACCAAATCCATTTTGTACTGAATCTTTACCCACCACCATCCTCTATCTTTGCCTATTCTTAATCACTGCTCCAACACATTTCACCATTGGGGGATGGCAGTTTACAAGATTTCTTGATTGTTGGAAGAAAAGTCTTTTACACGATGCTCTCTGGTCGACATTGCTGTATGTGCTGTGTCAGGACAATTATTGAGGTCTGTCTAATCCTAAATCCCGGCCAGTGGACTGTACTGCAGTTCTCTCTCAAACTGCTCTGCGGTTATAGTTCCCTGAATGGCCTCACACCCGGGGTTAAAGACAGAATAGGCGCTCTTCTCTCCTTTCTTCCTTAGACCAGACCTACGAGTTCCTTCATACATCCAATAAAACATGGAAAGGAGAAAATAGGCCAGTCCAAACTCAAGTTCCACAAAAAGTCCGAGCAGTACGAGCCACAGGAGGAATTTCAGTAGAAGGACGTTTTTCCACGAAGAGGAGGAAGTGGGCTCCACATCATAGTGCGCTGCTTCCTCTGAAGTTACTGGCATTGTCTGCAAAACCTGCAGAGCATAGACAAAAAGTTACAATACATAAACTACACCAGAAAATGCACCTGGGTTATAAAAATATGACCTAGTATTTCTGCATATTATATATATATATTGAGTCTACGATTAAGCACTTTAGCGAAACGCGTCAGCCTTTCAACCTTGTACTGCAGAATCTTCAAATAAAGAAATAAGAAGTTTTTACCTGCAACCAACCTAGTGCCGGACCTTGTTCTTTTCTTTACAAGTGAGCAGCCGGAGGCGGTACCGGACGGTCTGCGGCACAGGTGGTGAGGTAGGCGTGCACAGGGTGAGCGACTCACAATCCAGCCTTCTGATATATATATATATATATATATATATATATATATACATACACACAGTAACAGAAGAATACAGCAGCACACTGCCAGCACAAGGATATAGGTGAAACATGAAAATGCAGATAAAACATGGAGAGCTATACAGCTATGGGGTAATAGATGCAAATGTGAAACTATGAGATAGTGAGGCACTAAGCTCGCAAATTTGTCTCCGCCGGCGGTCAAATAGCTTGGACCGTCCCACTGTCCTATATCCTTGTGCTGGCAGTGTGCTGCTGCATTCTTCTGTTGCTGTATATCTAGCCTAGTAGCGTGCACCTGTAGGCCAGGTCCATATAATAGTTTGGTATCAACTAAAGTGCTGGCTGACTTATTCTTTGTCTGTATTGCACATACGGGGGAGTGGCTACCTCCATGTTAGCCTTATATACACCCACCTCTATCAGGTGTATATAAGGTGTCTTGGATGTTCCAGATCCTGCCATGCTTACTGAACTGTTCACACAGAGGCATATTCACAGTGTAGGGTCCGTCCCAATGAGGCCACCTTATCGCGGTGGGATGGTCCAAGCTATTTGACCGCCGGCGGAGACAAATTTGCGAGCTTAGTGCCTCACTATTTCATAGTTTCACATTTGCATCTATTACACCATAGCTGTATAGTCTCCATGTTTTATCTGCATGTTCATGTTTCACCTATATCCTTGTGCTGGCAGTGTGCTGCTGTATTCTTCTGTTGCTGTATATCTAGCCTAGTAGCGTGCACCTGTAGGCCAGGTCCATATAATAGTTTGGTATCAACTAAAGTGCTGGCGCTCAGAGCGCCCTGCTGTCAGCGTGAAGTCGGATCTGTCCGAGATGCCATAGAAGTCGGCCTGCTGTTTCCTTGCGGTGAGTGCGGGCACCTTTTTGTCTTTCTATGTATGCTACAAAGTGAACAGAGACAACTGCTTTTGGCCCCGTTCACTGTGTAGTGCGGGCACTGCGGCTCTGCTGGGCAGCTGATTG
The DNA here is from genome assembly GCF_029499605.1 of Hyla sarda. NCBI lineage: Eukaryota > Metazoa > Chordata > Amphibia > Anura > Hylidae > Hyla > Hyla sarda. The sequence continues at coordinate 443,129,692 of NC_079191.1, read as the reverse complement.
GTGGCAGGTGGCAGCCGCCCACTGATACATGATTGATGGACTATCCTGTGGATAGGCTATCAATCGTATTCGCCTAGAGAACCCCTTTAAGGCTAGCGCAGAGCTCTGTGTTGTGCTCCTCTTCCCCATGCCCAGTATTATGCACAGTACAGTCTCAGCTTTGCCTGCGGTGTTCCTATAACTACTACACAGAGCGATCTTTATGAGACAGATGCCCTTTAATGTTTTGCCTCTCCCATCTCACCTCAGTCCTGGCATCAGATAGTGGAGTTTCTGCAGGTCCCAGTGTTTTCCACTTGCTACAGACACTGTGGAATTTCTCTTTTGCCATCTTTATAAATGTATTTCTTCTCTGCTCTGTCTCCCCCACCTTGTGACCGCTTTCATCAGGTTGCGGATGAATTTTGGCTTTTCTTGCTCTGAATTCTGCCAACCTTTGCTCCATGGGTCCCCTGCATGAAAAAAAGGCAATGGGTTTAAGTAACGAGAACAAGGGTAGAAACCAAACGAACAATTAACGTTAATAACTGATTAGCATACAGGCGAAACAATAGAAACAAGTTCATTAAGAGAAGAGGAATCCAGGAATGTGATGAATCTATTATAGGAAGGTGACGATAAAAAAATATTCAAGGATGACTTCTGCAGATGGTTGATCTGGGACATAATTCATCTCTTCAGTCATCACTCCGGGCTCCTGAACACCATTATACTGTGATCCCTCAACTTACAATGGCCTCAACATACAATGGTTTTTTTCTGGACCATTGTTACTTAAAACCAGACTCAACATACAAAGTACAGACAGTCCAGATCTATGAAGCATGTCACAACTGGAGGAACTGACAATCAGAATGGGCATTTTACTGGTAAAACCCCTGTATTACTGAAGTGTATGCACTGACTGGTGTCTGGTAGCGTCCCCTACAGTACAGGGAGGTATTACGTGTTTTGTTCTCTTTACCTGTATTACTGAAGTGTATGCACTGACTGGTGTCTGGTAGCGCCCCCTACAGTACATGGAGGTATTACATGTTCTGTACTCTTTACCTGTATTACTGAAGTGTATGCACTGACTGGTGTCTGGTAGCGCCCCCTACAGTACAGGGAGGTATTACATGTTCTGTACACTTTACCTGTATTACTGAAGTGTATGCACTGACTGGTGTCTGGTAGCGCCCCCTACAGTACAGGGAGGTATTACATGTTCTGTACTCTTTACCTGTATTACTGAAGTGTATGCACTGACTGGTGTCTGGTAATGCCCCCTACAGTACAGGGAGGTATTACATGTTCTGTACTCTTTACCTGTATTACTGAAGTGTATGCACTGACTGGTGTCTGGTAGCGCCCCCTACAGTACAGGGAGGTATTACATGTTTTGTTCTCTTTACCTGTATTACTGAAGTGTATGTACTGACTGGTGTCTGGTAGCGCCCCCTACAGTACAGGGAGGTATTACATGTTCTGCACTCTTTACCTGTATTACTGAGGTGCATGCAGGGACTGGCTGTCTGGTAGCGCCCCGTACAGTACAGGGAGGAACTACAAGTTCTGTACTACTCCTTACCTGTGCCAGGGTTAGCTGCTCCTTTGGACACCAAGTAAGGGCGGCTCCATTTGGGACACTGTGTGTACTGTACAGGACCCAGGCATGCTGGGAGTTGTAGTTTTGCAACAGATGGAGGCACCCTGATTGGGAAACACTGACATAGACAGTGATTTATAGCTCCCAGCAGATCTTTCTTACATATGTAAGGACTTTGCTTTATCTATATTAGTTATCTACTTATTTTTCTTTAATCCTCACCTTTTCCTATTTTTGGATGAGATTTTGGGGCTTCAGAACCAATTACCAGGTTTCCATAGAGTTATGGTCTCAACATACAATGGTTTCAACATACAATGGTCATCCTGGAACCAATTAATATTGTAACTTGAGGGACCACTGTACTGCATTTTCACATAGCAGACAAAATGCAGATGAGCTGCAGCCACAATTTAGCCTAAACTGCACAGGAGGTGCAAGAGTTTTGGCACCTGTGGATGTGGTGAACAAAAATGTTCCCGTTCATTTACAGCAATCAGAGATCCTGAAAATATTGAGACATATAACAATTTTTTTTTAACATGTGATCATACTTTTACCTGAAAAACCACTTATCTGCAATCTAAAAGCAATAAATCCCACTGCTTTACCATCAGACCTCCCTTGGAGTGGGCAAACCGGCTGCTAAAATCGATATTATGGTCTTCATCTTGTACTTTTAACCAACAAAATCCCCCCGAGGATTTCAGGGCAAATAATAAATCACAACAACTTTAGGGGTGACCCCCTTAAAGGGGTTAGCCCTAAACTAGAAATCCCCCCTAAAAGCTTTTGTTTAAAATAATATGCTAGCCGGACTCCCTTGATAAAGTCAGCGAGGTCTGGCGAAACGTAGGGGGCCAGATGGCTAGGATATTATTTTAATCAGTAGCCATAAATGCCAGCTTGCCTGTCATAATGCGTCCCTAGCTAGCAGCTACAATACACCTTGAGAGACTCAATATATATAGATGGACGCATATACATTTCTATCAGAGCATAGGCTGTATTTTTAAAGGACATCTGCAGCGTTACAAACACTTATCCCCTATCCTCAAGATAGGGGATACGTGTTTGATCGCGAGGGGTCCTAACGCTGGGGCCCCCAGCGATCTCCTGTACGCTGGGGCTGTGGCTCTCCTGTGCAGGGGGCGTGCCAGCCGCAGCATGACGTTGCGGCTGGCACGCCTCCTCCATACATCTCTATGGGAGAGGTGGGGAGGCAGCACTCGTGCCTCCCCGCATCCCCCAAAGAACTGTATGGGGACAAGGAGGAGATGGGGAGTCACCGTCGACCTCTAGGTCGACGCTACGTCACCATGAGCGCTTATGGCGGCGCCCCGTTAGGGAGATTGGGGGGGGGGGGGGTCCCAGTGGTCGGACCCCCCGCGATCAAACACTTATCCCCTATCCTGTGGATAGGGGATAAGTGTAATGCCGCTGCAGTTGTCCTTTAAAGCACTAGTCACACTTTTTGTCTAATTTTAAAACGAATCAATAAAGCATCTTGTACTCTTAGCATGCCCTTCGTACCAAATGGTATTCCAGTCTATTCCGGTTAGATGGTTAACTGGTACCTTGCACAGCTACTGATCATCTCTAAAGCTGGACAAACACATTCGACACAATTGCAAAATCTGCCAACCATTTTATGTATATGGTGACCTGCTGATCCCCCAGATGGCAGATGTTAGGGCAGGGAAGGATCAGGTTTGTTTTTTTTTGCTTCTGATTTTTATGTTCTCAGGGAGATAAGCCACAGAGAGTGGTGTCTGGCAGCAGTCCCACCTTCCAAGAGACTTGGCTGAGCATGAATGTTTACGAGGGGATGGATAGAGAAAGACATCTGTATTAAAGGGGTACTCCGGTGCTTAGACATCTTATCCCCTATTGAAAGCATAGGGGATACAATGCATGATCGCGGGGGTCCCACCCCATTAAAATGAGTCCCCGGAGCATGTTCACTCCAGGTCTGATTACTGTCGATCATATGTCACGTACCCTCCCATAGACTTGCATTGAGGGGGCGGGGCGTGACATCACAAGGGGGCGGAGTCGTGATGTCACGATCTTCCGTTCGCGTGGTTGGGAGCCAGAACCTCCAGCACTGCTCCAAGCGGCGGCACCCCCACGATCACACATCTTATCCCCTATCCTTTGGATAGCGTATAAGATGTCTAGGGGTGGAGTACCTCTTTAAACAAAGAGATTCAGCACCATTGACAAAATAACTATTACATCCTGTAAATAAACACAAAGCAGAGGCGCTCTCTGTGGAGGATCACACGTGCTGAAGCTGGATAGGGTCGGAGGGGATACAGGCGGTCTCTTACCCGCTCCGGTTGTGTACCGACATACACAACAATGGACAGCACGTAGTGAATAGAAGAAGCAAGCCGGTTTCTGTCTGCAGCCTTCCCATAAAAACTTGAACAGCTCGGTGCAACTTCGAGGATAACAGGGAACTTTGTGGCGCTGATCGGAACAAACACAATCCAGGTGTAGTGAAACGCGTTGCATCTATGTCAAATAAAGAAAATTTTACCCGAACTACACCTGGATTGCGTTTGTTACGATCAGCGCCAAAAAGTTCCCTGCTATCTTCTTAGTTGCACCGATCTGATCCTGTAAATAAGTGAAGACACCTGTGGATCAAAGTCCAAGTAGGCCGCGAACACAGAACTTTATTGAACATCACTGATAAAGCCGACCCGTTTCAGACAGTTCATTGTCCTCAAAAAAATTGGAAGCCAAAAGGTGACCAACTCAATGTCACAACACACTCCACACTATAACCAGTCAGTGACCTAAAGTTGCTCCATCAAAGGGGTACTCCGGCCCCAAGACATCTTATCCTCTATCCAAAGGATAGGGGATAAGATGTCTGATCGCGGGGGTCCCGCCGCTGGTGACCCCCACAATCTAGCATGCAGCACCCACCTGTAAGTACTGCCGGAAGCGCTGGAGGCTCTCAGTCTTATGCCTCCCGACCACGGGGACGGTGTATCGTGGCGTCACGCCCCCTCCCATAGACTTGCATTGAGGGGGCGGGGTGTGACATCAAACGGGGGCGGAGTCGTCACAGCACTATACTCCATCCCCGTGGTCGAGAGGCATAAGACTGAGCGCCTCCAGCGTTTCCGGCAGTACTTACAGGTGGGTGTTGCATGCTAGATCCCAGGGATCCCCAGTGGCAGGACCCCCGCCATCAGACATCTTATTCCCTATCCTTTGGATAGAGGATACGATGTCTTGGGGCCGGAGTACCCCTTTAACCACAGTTTATGAACAATATAGGATCCTTTGGCGGCCTGCCTTTACACGTATACTATAAACACAATGTTAGCTTCTCATTACCCTCAGTAAATCATAAACCATCAGCCTAATGTATCACAACAGGGATGTGGAATTCCTATCGCCCGACGCCCGAGATCGCCACTGTCAAAGCTGACAGCAGCGTCTAAAGAGACATGTGAATGCTCCCTGGTGGGCTAGTGGGGAGGATCGCCCCCCCCCTGCAGCGCTATCGCAAGGGGGCAATCCACTATAGAGGTAGCCGGAGGGCTTACCTCTGTTCCCTGGTGTCTGTGGCTCTGTCATTGATAGATCCTGGCTGGACTAGGCTCGATCAATGGATCGCAGAGCACACAGATTCAATAGAACTCTATTGATCTGTATGAGGAATCTAATGATTCCTCCTAAAAGTCTCCTAAGGGACTAATAAAGTGTAAAAAAAAAAAAAAAAAAATGTATTAAAAGTTTAAAAGACACACATTAACCCCTTCCATATTAAAAGTTCAAATCACCCCCTTTCCTATATAAAAACATATAAACATAATAAAAATAAACATATTTGGTATCACTTTGTGCGTAATTGTACAAACTATTAAAATATAACATTATGTATCCCGTACGGTAAATGACAAACTAAAAAAAATAAACACAGAATTACAATTTTTATAAAATCCCAGAAAAAAAGTTAAAGGGGTATTCCGCCCCAAGACATCTTATCCCCTATCCAAAGGATAGGGGATAAGATGTCAGATCGCCAGGGTCCCGCTGCTGGGGACTCCCAGGATCTACCATGCAGCACCCACCTTTAGCGGCTTCCGGAACCGCTGGAGGTCCTCAGGCTGAGTACATCTCAACCACGAGGACGGAGCATAGTGATGTCACGGCTCCACCCCCTCAATGCAAGTCTATTGGAGGGGCGTGACTGCTGTCACGCCCCCTCCCATAGGCTTGCATTGAGGGGGGCAGAGCGTGACATGACACGGGGTGGAACCGTGGTGACGTCACTATGCTCCGTCCCCGTGATTGCTAGTAATCAGACCCAGAGCGAACACGCTCCGGGGACTGATTCTAACGGGGTGCGGCGTGGAAGATCACGGGGGTCCCCAGTGGTGGGACCCCCGCGATCAGGCATCTTATTCCCTATCCTTTTGGATAGGGGATAAGATGTCTAAGCGCCGGAGTACCCCTTTAAAAGCTATTAAAAAGTCAGATCAATACCAAAATGGTACTGATATAAAAAAAATGGATTTTGGCGCAAAAAAATCATACAGCCCCGAATGCAGGGGAAAAAAAAAAAAAGCTACAAGGGTCAGAAAATGGCAATTAAAAAAGATTCAAAAAGTTCAGAATATTTTTTTAATTAGTAAAACATGACGGAAACTATGGATCGACCCATATCGTTTTTTTAGGGCCGATACCGATAATCGGTGCAGGTTAGGGCCGATAGCCGATAACTTATACCGATATTCCAGTATAAGTTATCGTCTATTTAACCCCCTGCGACACCGCTGCAGACCATTGATTTAAAGTGGGCGCTTTAAATCAATGATCTGCAGTGGCTTTTGCGGGGCCATAGGCCGCCGCCACCACCCGCTTCTCTCCCCCTACCTGTCAGGGTGGTCCGGGCCATCCATCCATCATTCCTGTAGTGTCCGGGGGCGTTCCGGGTGGAGGGTGAACCGGTCCGGGCTGTCCTTCTCCGGGGGTCCTCTTCTCCACTCCGGGCAGGCTCCGGCCTAGTACGCTGCATAGACGCCGCTGCGCAGTGACGCCCGTGCGCAGCGACGCACCTGACGTCACGGCGTAGCGACGTCTATGCAGTGTACTAGGCCGGAGCCTGCCCGGAGTGGAGAAGATGACCCCTGGAGAAGGACAGCCCGTACCGGTTCACTCTTCACCCGGAACGCCCCCGGACACTACAGGAAGGAAGGATGGATGGCCCGGACCACCCCCATTACGGGTAAGTTTAATTTTTTTATTGACTCGGAGGGTGGGGGAGGAGCCCGACCGGTATAGCGGTATGGGCAAAAATCCATACCGGTATACCGCCCAGCATCACGGTGGGGGGTGCGACGCGGTGGGTCGGGGGTGCGGTGCGGTGGGTCGGGGGGGGTGGCGGTCGCGGTGCGGTGGGGGCGGTGCGGGGGGCATTATCGGCTTATCGGCAAGATAATTGCCGATACCGATAATGCCCAAAATCGTGATTATCGGCCGATAATATCGGCCATACCGATAATCGGTCGATCCCTAACGGAAACTATACAAATCTGGTATAAAATAAAGTATACATGTTAGCTCAACCACAAGGTAAATGGCGTAAATAAGAAAATCATCAAATCTGCTAAATTATCTTTTACTGTTTCAATTTCACTTCACCAATATTTTTTTTTTGTTTTTTGATTCGGAGCATATGTTGTGGAACAATTAAAAGGTATCATTATAGTATGCAGTTATGGCTATTATACGGCGAGGAGGAAAAAACGAGAGAGTGTAAAAGCAAAAATTGGCCCGGACAAGTGGATCGTCATGAGGGACAAGTAGATTTTGCTCCGTTTTAGTCCCGTGGACAAGTAGTTTTTTTTTGACAAAATTTCCACACCCCTGTATACACACACATACATATCTGCATATACAGTAATTGTAAAACTTCACGGAATGGCAGGCAGTTTGTAAGTATATAAATGAGGCCGATCCAGGCCCCGGGCCCTTCTGGTACAATTACATACAGTAAGGTTTTATGGGGCTGAATATTTCCTAAGAGCTCATTACGATATCCTCACAGGTGTTATACTAAACCCGGTAAGCACCAAACTGATGGCGTACCATGAGGGAGACATCAACCAGAGACCAGATACAGAGTTTACTGGAGATTTCTCAACTACCTGAGGGGACAACAGATCCCGGTGACTGACGATAATGCTTCATGACCGCAGAAGTCTACCGTACCCACAGCAAAGATAAAGACAACAACAATGATGCGGGGAGATCATTTTATTTGGCGCTCAGCACAGATTATAGCAGCTGCTGCAGAGGAGCCTAACTACATCCCATTTATTGTGTAACTTAGTATACGTTATTGGGTACCAGCGAAAAGATGTGCTGACGTATACCACAGCTGGTCCACTCTACATAATAATAATAATTTTATTTATATAGCGCCTACAGATTCCGCAGCGCTTAGAATTATGGGGTACAAACAAAGACAAGTATCAGACATAATATTACACAATAACTATTCAAACAAGAGGTTTGGGGATATGTTGGAGATATGTTGGAGATATGTTGGAGATATGTTGGAGATATGTTGGAGATATGTTGGAGATATGTTGGGGATATGTTGGGGATATGTTGGAGATATGTTGGAGATATGTTGGAGATATGTTGGGGATATGTTGGAGATATGTTGGAGATATGTTGGGGATATGTTGGGGATATGTTGGGGATATGTTGGAGATATGTTGGAGATATGTTGGGGATATGTTGGGGATATGTTGGAGATATGTTGGGGTTATGTTGGGGATATGTTGGGGATATGTTGGGGATATGTTGGGGATATGTTGGGGATATGTTGGGGATATGTTGGGGATATGTTGGGGATATGTTGGAGATATGTTGGAGATATGTTGGAGATATGTTGGAGATATGTTGGAGATATGTTGGAGATATGTTGGAGATATGTTGGAGATATGTTGGGGATATGTTGGGGATATGTTGGAGATATGTTGGAGATATGTTGGAGATATGTTGGAGATATGTTGGAGATATGTTGGGGATATGTTGAGGATATGTTGGGGATATGTTGGGGATATGTTGGGGATATGTTGGGGATATGTTGGGGGTATGTTGGGGGTATGTTGGGGGTATGTTGGGGATATGCTGGGGGTATGCTGGGGGTATGCTGGGGATATGTTGGGGATATGTTGGGGATATGTTGAGGCCAATTAGAGACTGTTATAGGCCTGTCTGAAGAGATGTGTTTTTAGGCCACGTTTGAAGCTATGGATGTTGTTGTTGAGTCTAAGGGATTGAGGGATAGTATTCCAGAGAACCGGTGCAGCACGAGTGAAGTCTTGGAGACGGGAGTGAGAAGTTTGGATTATAGAAGATGTTAGTGTGAGATCATTAGCAGATCGGAGAGAACATGTAGGATGGTAGACAGAGATGAGAGAGGAGATGTAGGGAGGTGCAGCATTGTGGAGAGCTTTGTGTGTGAGACTGAGGATTTTGTACTGTATTCTGGACTGAATTGGTAACCGGTGTAGTGACTGGCACAGGGAGGAGGCGTCGGTGTAGCGGCTGGAGAGGAAGATGAGTCTGGCTGCGGCATTAAGGATGGACTGGAGAGGAGAGAGTTTGGAGAAAGGAAGGCCTATTAGTAAAGAGTTACAGTAGTCGAGGCGGGAGTGAATCAAAGCAATAATGAGAGTTTTAGCAGATTCAGTAGTGAGAAACGGGCGGATTCTGGAAATGTTTTTGAGATGCAGGTGACAAGAACGTGAATGGACCAAACGTAGACTTAGGGCTCGTTCACACTATGGACATTCCATTTAATTTCATTTAAATTGTTTATTATTCCACTCAATTCCAAAGAGATTCTCAATAAGGATATTCAATAGGAGGCTGCTGCTCTGTTTATATGTTGGAGGCTCTGTAGTGGAACTTCCTACAAGAAATGTGATTCTGCCAAAAGAACAAACAATAAAAAAAGAGGAGTTGGGGGGCTCACACTAATAATTTAAATAAAGTATATGCCGAGGTTTCTGCGTTACACGTAACCCCAAGTGTAGAGAGTGAATACAATGAAAGTAAGAAGAGTTGCAGACCTCAAGGTACCGTATTTTTCGCCGTATAAGACGCACTTTTTCTTCCCCAAAACTGGGGGGGGAAAGTTGGTGCGTCTTATACGGCGAATACCTGCGGCAGGACCCGCCGCTAATACAGGACATCACCGATCGCGGTGATGCCCTGTATTAACCCTTCAGACGCAGCAATCAAAGCTGACCACCGCGTCTGAAGCGAAAATAACACTAACCCGGCTGCTCAGTCGGGCTGTTCGGGACCGCCGCGGTGAAATCGCAGCGTTCCGAACAGCTTACAGGACATCGGGAGGGACCTTCCCTGCCTCCTCGGTGTCTGCTCCGTGCCGGGATCCCCTGCGCTCTGCTTCGACATAGGAGTGGAGCGGCGTGATGACGGCGGCGGAGAGCGTGGATGCCGGGGAAGAAGAAGAAGCCCGGAGCGTCGGGGACACTCCGGGGACGCGGCGACAGCGATGGAGCGACATCCAGGGCACCGGTGACACATGAGTATTGCCTCCTATACCAGTGGTCTTCAACCTGCGGACCTCCAGATTTTGCAAAACTACAACTCCCAGCATGCCTGGACAGCCAACGGCTGTCCGGGCATGCTGGGAGTTGTAGTTTTGCAACATCAGGAGGTCTGCAGGTTGAAGACCGCTGTTGGGTTCAGAAACCGCATACGGCCGAAAACGCAGCCGACCGGAGGCTGCGGTTCACTCCGGTCGGCTCATTAATACGGTTCCCGAATACGGCTGAGTGCGGGCGCCGCGATTAAGCCCCGCCCCCCTCCTCCCAGCCGTATTCGGGAACTGTAAGTACAAAACGTGGTGTGAAAGCACCCTAACACAGGTCAGATAACAGAAACGGACGGAATTGACTCAATATAACCTTAGTTCAACAGGAGGTGGCTGCTATTTTTTACTACAATTTTTTACTGTTAATATTATACTAATTACCGTATACTGGTCTCTAGCAAGGGCCCTGCCGAGACCATATATGTAACTATTTCATCAATAAACATTATTTTATGGTTATCTATACAACTAGTCTGAACATTTTATTTTGTTTTATTTTATAGATTATATATTATATTTTATTTACCATACTCCTATTTTCACTCATCACCCTATTGCATCATACAATCCATTTTAAAACCACTATATACACTTTTAATGTAAACCTAGTGATCTATTGTAGGGATCGACCGATCATCGGTATGGCCGATTTTGGGCATTATAAGCCGATAATGCCCCGCCCCCCGCAACGCGAACGCCCCCCCCCCCCCCCCTGACCCGCCGCACCGCGACCGACCCCCCCCCCCCCCCCCCCCGACCCACCGCGTCGCCCCTCCCCCACCCTCCGAGTCAATAAAAAAATAAAAAATAAACTTACCCGTAATGGGGGTGGTCCGGGCCATCCATCCTTCCTGTAGTGTCCGTGGCCGTTCCGGGTGCAACGGTACGGGCTGTCCTTCTCCGGGGGTCCTCTTCTCCACTCCGGGCAGGCTCCCGCCTAGTACACTGCATAGACGCCGCTACGCCGTGACGTCAGGTGCGTCGCTGCGCACGGGTGTCACTGCGTAGCGGCGTCTATGCAGCGTACTAGGCCGGAGCCTGCCCGGAGTGGAGAAGAGGACCCCCGGAGAAGAAGGACAGCCCGGACCGGTGCATCCTCCACCCGGAATACCGCCGGACACTACAGGAAGGAAGGATGGATAGATGGCCCGGACCACCCTGACAGGTAGGGGAGAGAAGCGGGTGGTGGCGGCGGCGGCCTATGGCACCGCAAAAGCCACTGCAGTGCATTGATTTAAAGCACCCGCTTTAAATCAATGATCTGCAGCGGTGTCGAGGTTGGATAAATAGCCGATAACTTATACCGGAATATCGGTATAAGTTATCGGCTATCGGCCCTAACCTCCACCAATTATCGGTATCGGCCCTAAAAAAACGATATCGGTCGATCCCTAATCTATCGCACCACATTTTATATAGTAAGTATATACCTGTAGGTCTGCAACTCTTCTTTAGTCAGTGGGCTTTGAATTTCAGGGTTAAAGGGGTACTCCGGTGAAAAACTTTTTTTTTTTTTTCCTTCAACTCAACTGGTGCCAGAAAGTTAAACAGATTTGTTAATTACTTCTATTAAAAAATCTTAATCCTTCCTGTACTTATGAGCTGCTGAATACTACAGAGGAAATTCTTTTCCATTTGAAACACAGAGCTCTCTGCTGACATCACGAGCACAGTGCTCTCTGCTGACACCTCTGTCCATTTTAGGAACTGCCAGCGTAAAGGGAAATCCCCATAGCAAACATATGCTGTTCTGGGCAGTTCCTAAAATGGACAGAGATGTCAGCAGAGAGCACTGTGCTCGGGATCTCAGCAGAGAGCTCTGTGTTTCAAAAAGAAAATAATTTCCATTGTAGTATTCAGCAGCTAATAAGTACAGGAAGGATTAAGATTTTTTAATAGAAGTAATTTACAAATGTGTTTAACTTTCTGGCACCAGTTGATTAAAAAAAAAAAATAAAGTTTTTCACCGGAGTACCCCTTTAACTCCTTGGGGATGAAGGGCGTATGCATACGCCCTCGCGTCCCGTCACTTAAGGACGGAGGGCGTATCCATACGCCCTCCGTATTTCTGATCACTGCCGCTCGCCGGGAGGTGATCGGACCGGGATGCCTGCTGATATCCATCAGCAGGCATCCCGTGGCAATGCCCAGGGGGGTTCTGAGACCCCCCCATATCGGCGATCGCAGCAAATCGCAGGTCAATTCAGACCTGCGATTTGCCGCGATCCGGGCAAAATCGGGTCACTAGTGACCCGATCTCCCGGAAAATAAGACTGATCGGAGCTGTCAGAGACAGCTCCGACCAGCCTAAAGCATAGGAGCGAGGTGGCAATGTTGCCACCTCCCTCCAATCCCCTGCCATTGGTCGGTCAAGCTGACCACCAATGGCAGGAGGGGGGCGGGGGGTTAGAGTTCATTTCTCCCCGCTCTGCGCACCGATCGAAGTCGGTACAGAGCGGAGGGAACACTGGCGGCAAGGGGGGGGGGACATGGCCTGGCTTACCCGGACCGGCATCGGTGGCAGCAGGAACAAGCGGCGCGAGCAGGAGGAGCGGCGTCCGGAAAGTGCGGCTGAGAAGGCTGCAGTTAAGATCTCGATAAGTGATCTTCACTGTGGCCTTCTAAAAGCTGCAAAACTACAACTCCCAGCATGCCCAGACAGCCAAAGGCTGTCTGGGCATGCTGGGAGTTGTAGTTTTGCAACATCTGGAGGGTCACAGTTTGGAGACCACTGTGTAGTGGTCTCTAAACTGTGGTCCTCCAGATGTTGCAAAACTACAACTCCCAGCATGCACTGACTGTCTGGGCATGCTGGGAGTTGTAGTTTTGCAACATCTGAAGTGGCACAGTTTGGAGACCACTATATGGTGGTCTCCAAACTGTAGCCCTCCAGATGTTGCAAAACTACAACTCCCAGCATGCCCAGACAGTCAGGGATGCTGGGCGTGTAGTTCTGCAATATCTGGCCATTCAGATGTTGCAGAACTACAACTCCCAGCATGCCTGGACAGTCTGGGCATGCTTGGAGTTGTAGTTTTGCAACATCTGGAGGGCTACAGTTTGGAGGCCACTGTTCTTCCCCAGTTGTTGCATAACTACAACTCCTAGCATGCCCAGACTGTCCAGGCATGCTGGGAGTTGTAGTTCTGCAACATCTGAAGGGCCAGATATTGCAGAACTACATGCCCAGCATCCCTGATTGTCTGGCCGTGCTGGGAATTGTAGTTTTGCAACAGCTGTAGGCACACTGGTTGGGAAACACTGAGCTAGAGTCTGTTTCCTAACTCAGTGATTCCAACCCGTGTGCCTCCAGCTGTTGCAAAACTACAACTCCCAGAGTGCACTGACAGACCGTACATGCTGGGAGTTGTAGTCTTGCTACAGCTGGAGGCACATGGGTTGGAATCACTGAGCTAGAGTCTGTTTTCTAACTCAGTGGTTCCCCATCAGTGTGCCTTCAGCTGTTGTAAAACTACAACTCCCAGCATGTACGGTCTGTCAGTGCACTCTGGGAGTTGTCATTTTGCCACAGCTGAAGGTTTGGGGTCCCCCCCCCCCATGTGAATGTACAGGGTACATTCACACGGGCGGGTTTACAGTGGGTTTCCTTCAAGTAAACTTACTGTGAACCCCCGCCTGTGTGAATGTACCCTAAAAACACTACACTACACTAACAAATAATAAAAAGTAAAACACTACACATACGCCCCCTTACACGTCGCCCCTCCCCCCCCCCCAATAAAAATGAAAAACGTCTCATACGGCAGTGTTTCCTAAGCGGCGCCTCCAGCTGTGGCAAAACCACAACTCCCAGTGTTGCCGGACAGCCATAGACTGTCCTGGCAGGCTGGGAGTCTTGCAACAGCTGGAGGCACCCTGTTTGGGAAACACTGCTGTAGGGTTTTGGTGGAAACAAGCCCCATCCTTGTAACCGGGTCCACCCCTATGCAAATTCCTTATTCAGGCCTCAAATGTGCAAGGTGCTCTCTCAATTCGGAGCCCTGTCGTATTTCAAGGCAACAGTTTAGGGCCACATATGGGGTATCTCCGTACTCGGGAGAAATTGTGTTACAAAGTTTGGGGGGATTTTTCTTCCATTATCCTTTGTAGAAATGGTAAATTTGGGGAAAAAACCTGCACTTTAGTGAACATTTTTTTTTTTCATTTACACATCCGAATATAACGAAAAGTCGTCTAACACCTGTGGGGTGTTAAGGCTCACCGGACCCCTTGTTACGTGCCTAGAGGGGTCTAGTTTCCATAATAGTATGCCATGTGTTTTTTTTTTTTGCTGTTCTGGCACCATAGGGGCTTCCTAAATGCGACATGCCCCCAAAAGCCATTTCAGCAAAACTCACTCTCCAAAATCCCATTGTTGCTCCTTCCCTTCTGAGCCCTCTACTGCGCCTGCCGAACACGTGACATACACATATGAGGTATTTCCATACTCGAGAGAAATTGGGTTACACATTTTGGGGGGCTTTTTCTCCTTTTACCCCTTGTAAAATTAAAAAAACTGGGTCTACAAGAACATGCGAGTGTAAAAAATTTTGATTTTGAATTTTCTCCTTCACTTTGCTGCTATTCCTGTGAAAAACCTAAAGGGTTAACAAACTTACTGAATGTCATTTTGAATACTTTGAGGGGTGCAGTTTTTATAATGGGGTCATTTATGGGGTATTTCTAATATGAAGGCCCTTCAAGTCCACTTCAAAACTGAACTGGCCCCTAAAAAATTCCGATTTTGAAAATTTTGTGGAAAATTGCTTCTGAACTTTTTAGCCCTCTGGTCTTTTCCAAAAGTAAAAACATCTCAACTTTATGATGCAAACATAAAGTAGACATATTGTATATGTGAATCAAAATATTATTTATTTAGAATGATTATTTTCCTTACAATCAGAGAGCTTCAAAGTTAGAAAAATGCAAAATTTTCAATTTTTTCATCAAATTTTGGAATTTTTAACCAAGAAATGATGCAAGTATCGACAAAAATTTACCACTAACATAAAGTAGAATATGTCACGAAAAAACAATCTCGGAATCAGAATGAAAAGTAAAAGCACCAGAGTTATTAATGTTTAAAGTGACAGTGGTCAGATGTGCAAAAAATGCTCCCGTCCTTAGGGTTATAATGGGCTCCGTCCCCAAGGAGTTAAAGGGTTACTACGGTGGAAAACAATTTTTTTTTTTCAAATCAACAGATTTGTAAATGACTTCAATATAAAAAATCTTAATCCTTCCAGTACTTATCAGCTGCTGTATGCTACAGAGGAAGTTGTCTTTTATTCTGAAGTTCTTCTCAATCTCACCGCAGTGCTCTCTGCTAACACCTCGGTCAGTGTCAGGAACTGTCCAGAGCTGGAGAGGTTTGCTATGGGGATTTGCTCCTACTCTGGACAGTTCCTGACACAGACAGAGGTGTCAGCAGAGAGCACTGTGGTCAGAATGAAAAGAACAACTCAACTTCCTCTGTAGTATACAGAAGCTGATAAGTACTGGAAGGATTAAGATTTTTTAATAGAAGTAATTTACAAATCTGTTTAACTTTCTGGCACCAGTTGATCTGAAAAAAATTTGTTTTCCACCGGAGTACCCCTTTAATTTTAGCAACAAAATCCGTGCAAAATTAGCCCTGATTCTGAGCAGCGTGTGTTCATTGAGGAAATTCATTACTTATGGAATTGGAGTGAACATACCCTAAGGCCCCATTCACATGGTGGAATTCTTACAATCAGGCTAGGATCAGTCTAGTGCATCTGTCCCAGAGACACGTGAATAGTCTTGATCGGTCGGCATCTGAGTGTTCAGACCAGCGCGCCGATGTGACTGTGAAGCACGGGCCTGCCCCTGTGCGTCTGCTCAAAGTAGAATTTGCAGCAGATTTTCTGCAGTGAGAAATACACTAGAGATGCAGTGTGTGTGAACCTACCCCAACATAGGGCTGTGGGGTATGGCCAAATATGTGTATCGCGGTATTTTTGTAACTTGTGGCGGTTCCACGGTATATAACGGTATTCCCAGTGCTGCGCTGTCCCCATCGGGGTACTACTCACGTCACCCGCAAGCGCTGCTCTCCTCGTCCTCCTGTTTATTGCGGCCGTTGGCGCTGACACTCTCTATACTGTGCGGTATCCCTATGCCCGGGCTGCAAAAGGTTAACAAAATAAAACTAACGCATCTTCCGACGTCGGCCTTACGCTGGGGACGTGAACGTTGGAGAGCCGTCAGCCTATCACCAGCCGCAGCGATGTTCCGCCTCGGCCAGTGATAGGCTGAGCCCATTGTGATGTAAGAAGCCGGCTTCACTCAACAGTGCGCTCAACCTATCACCGGCCGAGGCGGAACATCGCTGCGGCCGGTGATAGGCTGGCGGCTCTCCGACGTTCCATTCCCTGGGAAGCAAGTCCGGACCGACGGGGAAGGTGAGTGTATACCTTTTGCAGCCCGGGCATAGGGATACAGTATAGAGCAGTGGTTTGTAATCTGCGGACCTCCAGATGTTGCAAAACTACAACTCCCAGAATGCCTGGACAGTTGGAGGTTGAAGACCACTGGTATAGAGTGTCAGCGCTGGCGGCCGCAACAAACAGGAGAACCAGGAGGGCAGCGCTTGCGGGTGACATGTGAGTAGTAGCGCTGGGCTGATAATTAATTGGGGGGGGAGGGCAGAACTGCAGTCACGGATGATAGGGGATAAGATGTCTAGGGGCGGAGTACCCCTTTAAGGTTGTCAAACAACTAAGCGCCAGGATTAAATTCCCAGTTGCCATGGTGATCTGGCACCTGGGATTTGTGGAGCCCTGCAGTCGAGAGTTAGAGAGAGAGCAATGCCTCCAATAGAATAGCAATTCCATGAAAAAAATAGTTAAAACATTTTCGACAAGCAAAATGTCAAGAAAAGGACACGTGAACCCCAACAAATGGGAAAACAAAATGTCCTGAAAACATCTTGTGAGCCTTACATATCCTGCTGAACTATGTATCTAAGCCTATCATGTGTAATATATCCTGCTGAGCTATGTATCTAAGCCAATCGTGTGTAACATATGCTGCTGAGCTATGTATCTAAGCCAATCGTGTGTAACATATCCTGCTGAACTATGTATCTAAGCCTATCATGTGTAATATATCCTGCTGAGCTATGTATCTAAGCCTATCATGTGTAATATATCCTGCTGAGCTATGTATCTAAGCCTATCATGTGTAATATATCCTGCTGAGCTATGTATCTAAGCCTATCATGTGTAATATGTCCTGCTGAGCTATGTATCTAAGCCTATCATGTGTAATATATCCTGCTGAGCTATGTATCTAAGCCTATCATGTGTAATATATCCTGCTGAGCTATGTATCTAAGCCAATCGTGTGTAACATATGCTGCTGAGCTATGTATCTAAGCCAATCGTGTGTAACATATCCTGCTGAACTATGTATCTAAGCCTATCATGTGTAATATATCCTGCTGAGCTATGTATCTAAGCCTATCATGTGTAATATATCCTGCTGAGCTATGTATCTAAGCCTATCATGTGTAATATATCCTGCTGAGCTATGTATCTAAGCCTATCATGTGTAATATGTCCTGCTGAGCTATGTATCTAAGCCTATCATGTGTAATATATCCTGCTGAGCTATGTATCTAAGCCTATCATGTGTAATATATCCTGCTGAGCTATGTATCTAAGCCAATCGTGTGTAACATATGCTGCTGAGCTATGTATCTAAGCCAATCGTGTGTAACATATGCTGCTGAACTATGTATCTAAGCCTATCAAGTGTAATATATCCTGCTGAGCTATGTATCTAAGCCAATCGTGTGTAACATATGCTGCTGAGCTATGTATCTAAGCCAATCGTGTGTAACATATCCTGCTGAACTATGTATCTAAGCCTATCATGTGTAATATATCCTGCTGAGCTATGTATCTAAGCCTATCATGTGTAATATATCCTGCTGAGCTATGTATCTAAGCCTATCATGTGTAATATATCCTGCTGAGCTATGTATCTAAGCCTATCATGTGTAATATATCCTGCTGAGCTATGTATCTAAGCCAATCGTGTGTAATATATCCTGCTGAGCTATGTATCTAAGCCAATCGTGTGTAACATATGCTGCTGAACTATGTATCTAAGCCTATCATGTGTAATATATCCTGCTGAGCTATGTATCTAAGCCTATCATGTGTAATATATCCTGCTGAGCTATGTATCTAAGCCAATCGTGTGTAACATATGCTGCTGAGCTATGTATCTAAGCCAATCGTGTGTAACATATGCTGCTGAACTATGTATCTAAGCCTATCATGTGTAATATATCCTGCTGAGCTATGTATCTAAGCCTATCATGTGTAATATATCCTGCTGAGCTATGTATCTAAGCCTATCATGTGTAATATATCCTGCTGAGCTATGTATCTAAGCCTATCATGTGTAATATATCCTGCTGAGCTATGTATCTAAGCCTATCGTGTGTAACATATGCTGCTGAGCTATGTATCTAAGCCAATCGTGTGTAACATATCCTGCTGAGCTATGTATCTAAGCCAATCGTGTGTAATATATCCTGCTGAGCTATGTATCTAAGCCAATCGTGTGTAACATATCCTGCTGAACTATGTATCTAAGCCTATCAAGTGTAATATATCCTGCTGAGCTATGTATCTAAGCCTATCATGTGTAATATATCCTGCTGAGCTATGTATCTAAGCCAATCGTGTGTAAAATATCCTTCTGAGCTATGTATCTAAGCCAATCGTGTGTAACATATCCTGCTGAACTATGTATCTAAGCCTATCAAGTGTAATATATCCTGCTGAGCTATGTATCTAAGCCTATCATGTGTAATATATCCTGCTGAGCTATGTATCTAAGCCAATCGTGTGTAACATATCCTGCTGAGCTATGTATCTAAGCCAATCGTGTGTAACATATCCTGCTGAGCTATGTATCTAAGCCTATCATGTGTAATATATCCTGCTGAGCTATGTATCTAAGCCAATTGTGTGTAACATATCCTGCTGAACTATGTATCTAAGCCAATCGTGTGTAACATATCCTGCTGAACTATGTATCTAAGCCAATCGTGTGTAACATATCCTGCTGAACTATGTATCTAAGCCTATCAAGTGTAATATATCCTGCTGAGCTATGTATCTAAGCCTATCATGTGTAATATATCCTGCTGAGCTATGTATCTAAGCCAATCGTGTGTAAAATATCCTGCTGAGCTATGTATCTAAGCCAATCATGTGTAACATATCCTGCTGAGCTATGTATCTAAGCCTATCATGTGTAATATATCCTGCTGAGCTATGTATCTAAGCCAATCGTGTGTAACATATGCTGCTGAGCTATGTATCTAAGCCAATCGTGTGTAACATATCCTGCTGAGCTATGTATCTAAGCCAATCGTGTGTAACATATCCTGCTGAGCTATGTATCTAAGCCAATCGTGTGTAACATATCCTGCTGAGCTATGTATCTAAGCCTATCATGTGTAATATACCCTGCTGAGCTATGTATCTAAGCCTATCATGTGTAATATACCCTGCTGAGCTATGTATCTAAGCCTATCATGTGTAATATATCCTGCTGAGCTATGTATCTAAGCCTATCATGTGTAATATACCCTGCTGAGCTATGTATCTAAGCTTATCATGTGTAATATATCCTGCTGAGCTATGTATCTAAGCCTATCATGTGTAATATATCCTGCTGAGCTATGTATCTAAGCCAATCGTGTGTAACATATGCTGCTGAGCTATGTATCTAAGCCAATCGTGTGTAACATATCCTGCTGAGCTATGTATCTAAGCCAATCGTGTGTAACATATCCTGCTGAGCTATGTATCTAAGCCAATCGTGTGTAACATATCCTGCTGAGCTATGTATCTAAGCCTATCATGTGTAATATGTCCTGCTGAGCTATGTATCTAAGCCTATCATGTGTAATATACCCTGCTGAGCTATGTATCTAAGCCTATCATGTGTAATATACCCTGCTGAGCTATGTATCTAAGCCTATCATGTGTAATATATCCTGCTGAGCTATGTATCTAAGCTTATCATGTGTAATATACCCTGCTGAGCTATGTATCTAAGCCAATTGTGTGTAACATATCCTGCTGAGCTATGTATCTAAGCTTATCATGTGTAATATACCCTGCTGAGCTATGTATCTAAGCCAATTGTGTGTAACCTATCCTGCTGAGCTATGTATCTAAGCCTATCATGTGTAATATACCCTGCTGAGCTATGTATCTAAGTCTATCATGTGTAACATATCCTGCTGAGCTATGTATCTAAGCCAATCGTGTGTAATATACCCTGCTGAGCTATGTATCTAAGCCTATCATGTGTAACATATCCTGCTGAGCTATGTATCTAAGCTTATCTAAGCCATCGGCTGTCCGTGCATGCTGTGAGTTGTAGTTTTGAAACATCTGGAGGTCCGCAGGTTGAAGACCACTGAGAAGGGATTGACAGGCGGAGAGTTCACTCGAGTATAAGCCGAGGGGGGTGTTTTCAGCACAAAAAATCGTGCTGAAAAACTCGGCTTATACTCGAGTATATACGGTAATTTGCGTGTGGTGAAACCCACATATATTAAATTGCATGCAATACATTCAATGATATAGACTACGTTGCTATAATTACAATTAATGTAGTTTTTTTTTATTTGGAAGGTTTTAGGGCCCTCCACATTCTCCAAATATTTGGTGGGCTTTGCATAATGACAGGTGCGACAGATTTTGTGACAACATTTGAAAAAGCCCTTCTGGGGTAGTCAGCTGCTACTGGGGTTTGTTTGAGAGTACACAACATTAGGAGATAACTGATCTCCCAAGGTGGGGGGTGCCCCTTTTGGAAACCACATGGCCCCCTTCACATAATATATTGGACAACACCTCCTCTTGTTTTAAAAAGCGTAGATGTTTGAGTACTATATTCTTCACACTATTAAAGTGGGGGGGGGGGGGAGGAGTAAGTGCAAGAACCGGTTTTGGCAATTTGGTTCTGATTGGACTAATGCAGCTGCGATCTTTATTAATAACAGCAGACTCACATGGACAAGCAGTGACGCGTTTAGATCGTCTTGGCGATCTTAGTCGTATCGATTCCAGTATCAGTACGACTAAGATCGCCAAGACGATCGAAACGCGTCACTGCTTGTCCATGTGAGTCTGCTGTTATTAATAAAGATCGCAGCTGCATCGGGGCTTCCACGCTGGTCATTGTTTCTTCCTTACATTAAGCTTATCATGTGTAATATATCCTGCTGAGCTATGTATCTAAGCCTATCATGTGTGATACACTGCTCAAAAAATAAAGGGAACACATAAACAACACAATGTAACTCCAAGTCACTGACACTTGTGTGAGATCCCACTGTCCACTCAGGAAGAACACTGATTGACAATCAATTCACATGGAACAGACAACACGTGGAAATTATAGGCAATTAGCAAGACGCCCCCAATAAAGGAGTGGTTCTGCAGGTGGTGACCACAGACCACTTCTCAGTTCCTATGCTTCCTGGCTGATGTTTTGGTCACTTTTGAATGCTGGCGGTGCTTTCACTCTAGTGGTAGCATGAGACGGAGTCTACAACCCACACAAGTGGCTCAGGTAGTGCAGCTCATCCAGGATGGCACATCAATGCAAGCTGTGGCAAGAAGGTTTGCTGTGTCTGTCAGAGTAGTGTCCAGAGCATGGAGGCGCTACCAGGAGACAGGTAAGGAAAAAAAGGTGACCTTAGAAGCAGGCGCTCAGGTGTCCATTAGAAGATGTCACAACCAGGTCATGGAAATAAGATGAAGTTGCAGTTTAGTTAGGAATAAAACATGGAATGACGCGTTTCAAGGTGTACAAACCCCTTCTTCAGATACAGCAAAGGATAACTTTGCTGTATCTGAAGGGGTTTGTACACCCTGAAACACGTCATTCCATGTTTTATTCCTAACTAAACTGCAACTTCATCTTATTTCCATGACCTGATCGTGACCTCTTCTAATTGACATCTGAGCGCCTGCTTCTAAGGTCACCTTTTTTTCCTTACCTGCACCGTTCCCAATACAGGAACCCATCTGGTCCTTCCTGAGACCTGCGGGCTGGCACAGGATCCAACTTCAAACATGCATATATCCATACGCTCTAGGTGAGCGGCCATCTTATAGACCCCTCGTCTATCCCCACTTACTGTGGGACCCTGTTTCTGTGTTATTAGGGTAACGCACACGGCGCCTTCTCCTGGGTCTTCTCTTTATACTACAGGTACTATCAGGAGACAGGCCAGTACATCAGGAGACGTGAAGAAGGCCGTAGGAGGCAACAACCCAGCAGCAGGACCGCTACCTCCACCTTTGTGCAAGGAGGAGCAGGAGGAGCACTGCCAGAGTCCTGCAAAATGACCTCCAGCAGGACACAAATGTGCATGTGTCCACTCAAACAGTCAGAAACAGACTCCATGAGGGCGGTATGAGGGCCAACACTGTGCAGGATGTTTGGCATTTGCCAGAGAACACCAAGATTGGCAAATTCACCACTGGCGCCCTGTGCTCTTCACAGATGAAAGCAGGTTCACACTGAGCACGTGACAGAGTCGGGAGACGCCATGGAGAACATTCTGCTGCCTGCAACATCCTCCAGCATGACCGGTTTTGGTGGTGGGTCAGTAATGGTGTGGGGTGGCATTTCTTTGGGGGCCGCACAGCCCTCCATGTACTTGCCAGAGGTAGCCTGACTGCCATTAGGTACCGAGATGAGACCCTCAGACCCCTTGTGAGACCATATGCTGGTGCGGTTGGCCCTGGGTTCCTCCTAATACAAGACAATGCTAGACCTCATGAGGCTAGAGTGTGTCAGCAGTTCCTATAAGAGGAAGGCATTGATGCTATGGACTGGCCGCCCGTTCCCCTGAATCCTATCGAGCACATCTGGGACGTCTCGCTCCATCCACCCCAGACTGTCCAGGAGTTGGCGGATGCTTTAGTCCAGGTCTGGGAGGACATCCCTCAGGAGACCATCCTCCACCTCATCAGGATCATGCCCAGGCGTTGTAGGGAGGTCATACGGGCACGTGGAGGCCACACACACTACTGAGCCTCATTGGGACTTGTATTAAGGACATTACATAAAGTTGGATCGGCCTGTAGTGGGGTTTCCTCTGTAATTTTGAGGGTGACTCCATATCCAGACCTCCAGGGGTTGATGATTTCCATTGATAATTTTTGGTGATTTTGTTATCAGCGAATTTAACTATGTAAAGAGGAAAGTATTTCATACGATTAGTTAATTCAGATCTAGGACGTGTTATCGCAGTGTTACCTTTATGTTTCTGAGCAGTGTATATCCTGCTGAGCTGTGTATCTAAGCCTATTGTGTGTGATATATTCTGCTCAGATGTGTATCCAAGCATTTCATGTGTAATATATCCTGCTGAGCTGTGTATCTAAGCCTATTGTGTGTGATATATTCTGCTCAGATGTGTATCCAAGCATTTCATGTGTAATATATCCTGCTGAGCTGTGTATCTAAGCCTATTGTGTGTGATATATTCTGCTCAGATGTATATCCAAGCATTTCATGTGTAATATATCCTGCTGAGCTGTGTATCTAAGCCTATTATGTGTGATACTGTGTGCCAACTCATGTAGCAAAGCCTATTATGTAAAATATACTCTGCTGATGAGTGTATCCAAGCCGTTGAATGTCTGGGCATGCTGGGAGTTGTAGTTTTGCAATAGCTGGGGCCATTTGTATAAAAGCGTATCACATAGTAAGACTCAGCACACATCATGATTACAGGCTTATAGATACATCGTGATAGGCTTAGATACATGGTGATAAGCTTAGATACAGCATATCACACAGGACTCCCACATCCTTAGCTCGGACACGGTGAAGCTCACATCTACCATCTGCCGCACAGTGAAGCCCTCAGTGCCTGAAGTGTCGTGTTCACACATGGCGGCTGTGGTGACTGCACTTTTGGCGGGAACAAGGCCCCGTATACCGGGCACGCTCGTCACTATAGCGCCCCCTGGTGCTAAAGCAGCGTCACGTGACCAGGTCTCCCCGCTTCTCACCTGCGCCCCGCGAAAACACCACCACGCAACTTCCTGCACCCGAGGCTGCCACGTCCTCCTAGAGACTGCTGACGTCATCGGCAGGAGAATGGCGGCAGCTGATTGGCTGGGGACGAGCGCTCGCTGGTGGCACGTGATCCCGTCGGTATAAATACGTGCAGGAGGCGGGAGATGTGAGGTGATTGTATGAGGGGCTCTGTATGTGAGGTGATTGTATGAGGGGCTCTGTATGTAGGTTGTGTGGGATGACTAAAAGTTCTCGGATTTGATGGATTATATTCTTTGTGACCAGTCAAGCGGCCATAATATGTGTTACTATAATGGTTTTACAGTGGAGGTCCCCATACACATTAAAGGAGTATTCTGGGACAGTTTTATTTTATTTTTTGTAATTGTTTTTTAAGCTTGCCTGAAATATAGTCATGTAAAACATCCGCAAACATCCTCTTGTAATGGATGCGTCACACTGCGCTTAGGAAATTGCCAGCTACATTACAAAAACTGAAAAAACCAAACGCCAACACTGTAATTGGAGAAGTTTCTGTGAAATAGACAAGTTTGTGAGGGTGCTGATTGAGTGGTATATATTTGCGCCTTTTCATGAGCTTTGTGCGTTTTTTTTTATATGTGCAATATGCACTGTCCACTGCATCCCTTTAAAAAAAAAAAAAAAAAAAATATATATATATATATATATATATATACAGTATATATAATATATATTAAGACCCAAACTCATATGTTTGACTTGAAAAAACTTTCTAGACACTACAATGTGAATGTTCTGTGAGAAATTACAGCAAAAATAGGCAACCAAATCTTTTGGTAAATTCCCTCCATTTTTTCCTTAGTAAGATCAGGCAAGATAGGACCCTTAAGTAACGGGCCATTTTTTTCATTTTTGCACGTTTGTTATTTCCTCCTAGTAACACTTTTAGTTTTGCAATTACAGACCCATATGAGGGTTTTTAATATTTATTTATTTATTTATTTTTTGCGCCACCAATATCACTTTGTAGTGACATCAATCATTTCACTATGAAATCTACGGTGAAACCAGAAAAAAGTGCACTTTTCGGTAAAAATTACACCTTATATTCTGTATGTCCATATGGTTACAAGGATACCTAATTTATATAGGTTTTATTTTATTTTACTACCTACATTTTTTTTTAACTAAATGCACCAAAATTTGTATGTTGAAAATTGTCATCTTCTGACCCCTATAACTTTTTCATTTTCTGTATACAGTGATGTATGAGGCTAATTTTTTGCGCCGTCATCTGAAGTTTTTATCGGTACCATTTTTGTTTTGATGGGTCTTTTTGATCGCTGTTTATACACTTTTTTTTAAGGTATACAAAGTGACCAAAAATATGCAATTTTGGAATTTGGTATATTTTTACGTAGACTCCGTTGACCGTGCAGTTAAACTTTATAGTTTTATAGTTCGGACATTTGCACACGCGGCAATACCACATATGTTTATTTTTATTATGTTTGCCTATTTTTTATATCGAATTTGGGGAAAAGGGGGGGTGCTTCAAACTTTTAATATGGAAGGAGTTAATGGGTGGTTTTTTTTTCCTTACACTTTTAGTCCCCTTAGGCTAGGTTCAGACTACGGAATCTCCGGCCAGAAAATTTCCGCCCGGAGATTCCGAGTGCGGCCAGCGCTGACCAATAGACTGCAATGTGTTCCGCACGGATTTCCGCCTGAAGAAAGAGCAACGCCATTCTTCAGGCGGAAATTTCCAAGCAGATTTTCTGTTCACAAATTCCGCTTCACAAATTCCGCTTCACAAATTCCGGAGTGTGAATTTGTGAACGGAAACCCATTCACTACACTATACATTTTAGCAAGCAGAATTTCCGTCTGCAATTTCAAAGCGGAATTGCAGGCGGAAATTCCGTAGTCTGAACCTAGCCTTAAGGGACCTTTAGGAGGAATCAGTAGATTCCTCATACAGATCAATGTGGTTCCATAGAACTTCATTGATTTTTGTGCTCTGCGCTTGATAGAGCCTGGCTGAACCAGGCTTTATCAGTCAATCACAGAGGCGGAACAGCTGTGGGAGCAGAGGTAAGCCCTCTGGCTACCTCCACAGTGGACCCCCAAGGACTAGTTAAAGGTCCCTTTAGACGCCACTGTCAACTTTGACAGTGGTGATCTAAAGGGTTAATAGCCGGCCGCATGTTGGCTATTAACGGCGGCCCCCTACAAGAATCAGCTGGGTGCCGGACGGTATGGTGCGGGCTCGAATCATGAGTTGTTGTAGGACAAACCGGCTCGTCCTTAGACAGCAACCGGTTAAATAATGTAACTTTTAACACCTTAAGGACAAAGGACGTATGGGTACACCCTTGTGTCCTGGTACTTTACCCCTTAAAGACTAAGCGTTTTACCGTTTTTTCCTCCTTACATTCTAAAAATCATAACCCTTTCAATTTTGCACCTAAAAATCCATATGATGGCTTTTTTTTTTGCGCCACCAATTCTTTGTATATATTCAGTCATTTTACTCAAAATACCCAAAATTCGACAGAAAAACTGAAAAAAAAATATTGTGTGACAAAATTGAAGAAACGCCTTTTTGTAAATTTAGGATTTTTCGGTTTCTACACAGTACATTTTTCGTTAAAAAAAAATAAAATGACACCTTCTCTTTATTCCGTTGGGTCCATATGATTAAAATGATACCCTACTTCTATAGGTTTGATTTTGTCGTACTTCTGGAAAAAATCATAACTACATGCAGGAAAATGTATACGTTTAAAATTGTCATATTCTGACCATATTCTTTTTTTTTTTTTTCCACAAACTGGCCTGCATGAGGGCTAATTTTTTGCACCGTGATCTGAAGTTATCGGTACCATTTTGGTTTTGATCGCTTTTTATCATTTATTTTTTTGTTTATGGTATAAAAAGTGACAAAGTACGCTATTTTGGACTTTGGAATTTTTTTGGCACGTATGCCATTGACCGTGCAGTTTAATTAACTATATATTTTAGTGGTTCGGACATTTATACACGCAGCAATACCACATATGTTTGTTTATTTTTATTTACACACTTTTTAAATGGGAAAAGGGGGGTGATTCTGATTTTTATTAGGGAAGGGGTTAAATCAAATTTTTTTTACTTTTTTGAAAACATTTTTATGCAGTGTTATAGCTCCCTCTAGGGGCTGTAACAATACATATACTGATTGCAGGCACTGTTCAATGCATTGCTATAGGAATGTATTGATCAGTGTTTACTGCGCTTGATTGCTCAAGCCTGGATTTCAGGCTTGTAGCAATTAAATGCCGATCGGCCAGCTGGGAAGAAGGTAAGACACTTCTCGCTGTCCTCTCAGCTGTTCTGGACACCGTGATTTCACCACGGCGGCCCCGAACAGCTCCGCTGAACAAACCGGCAGTGTATTCTCCTGCTTTAGACACCGCAATTAACTTTGATCGCAGCATCTAAAGGGTTAATACCGGACATCAGCCCGTTCGGCGATGTCCGGTATTAGCCGTCGGTCCCGGTTGCTGATATGAAGCGCTCTCAGCTTCTGAGCGCGCCTCACAGATGGGGAGCCAGCCACAGGACGTAAATATACGTCCGTGGTCATAAAGGGGCACTACGGGCCGAAGACATTTTATTCCCTATCCAAAGGATAGGGGGTAAGATGTCTGATCGCAGGGGTCCCGATGCTGTGGACCCCCGCAATCTCTCATGCAGCACCCACCTGTTTCAGCTACATGCAGCGCTGGAGGCTTGCATAGACTTGCATTGAGGGGGCGGGACAGGACGTCACAAGGGGGCGGAATCGTGACGTCACGATACTCCGGCCCAGTGGTTGTGAGGCTTCAGACACACAGCCTCCAACGCTGCGTGCAGCTGAAACAGGTGGGTGCTTCAAACCCGGAGGATCCCGACTTCCATCAGCAGCAAGGACCCCAAGGTTTATGCCAAGCATCACCAATCACCCCCCTCCTTTTACCATTTTTTAAATAAAATAATGTAAAAAAAACTAAACATAAACATACAGTGGTCCCTCAACATACGATGGTAATTCATTCCAAACGACCCATCGTTTGTCGAATCCATCGTATGTTGAGGGATTCGTGAAATTTAAAGAGTGCATTTAATACTCACCTGTCCCCGCCGCTCCGGACCGTGTCCTCACCGCTCCCGATGCTGTCCCAGGGGCTCCCGATGCTGTCCCGCTGCTCCGGCGTCTTCTTCGGGATCCTCCGGCTTCTTCCGCATCTTCTCCAGGGTCCGGGCCTCGCTTTCTGGTGACGTTATCATGCTGCTGCGCCGGCACGGCGTGCGTAGCGACATAATAACGACGCCGGAAAGCGAGGCCCAGACCCTGGAGAAGATACAGAAGACACCGGAGGATCGCGAAGTGGACCCAGAGCAGCGGGAATAGGTAAGTGAACCTGCCCGGGATGCTTAAACTGCTATCCGACAGCAGCTTAAGCATTTTGCGCTGTCGGATAGCAGTTAATGCGATGGCCCCGACATATAAAAGCATCGTATGTCGATTTGATCATATGTTGGGGCCATCGCATGTCGGGGGGTTACTGTATGTTGTACCGCTGCGTGTGTAAATGTCTGAACTATTAAAATATAAGGTTAATTAAACCACACGGCTGATGGCGTACAGGTAAGGAAATACCAAATTACAAAACTGGGCATTTTGTTCACTTCATATAACATAAAAAAATGTATAATGTATTTATGGATTTTTTGTCCATGTAGATTTTTTAAAAGTAGTAAAAAAAAAAAAAGAAAACACTACATAAATTTGGTATTCTTGTAATCGTATAGGTGTAATTTTTACTAAAAAATGCACTGCGTAGAAATGGGAGACCCCAAAACTTACAAAATTGCCTTTAAAAAAAAAAAAATTGGTGACCCAAAAACAAGCCCTCATGTGGGTCTGTAGGTGCAACATTGAAAGCATTAGGATTTTTAGAAGGAAAAAACGAAAGTGCAAAAACGAAAAATTGCCTGATCCTTAAGGCCAAAATGGGCTTCACCCTTAAGGGGTTAAATAAAGTCTTAAAGAACAAAAAAAACCTCCACATACCTCTGAGTGACATTTATGTAGGTGCAGTAGAGGAGCTCTTCCCAAAACAGTTGTGTTAACTCTGTGTACTTGAGCCCTAAGGCTGGTTTTAGGCTGCCACATTTTGGCATCTGTGTTATTGCAGTAATACGCAGACATCTTGTGCTTCTACTTAGCTAAGCTTAGATTACCATAGGGCTCTATTGGGATCCAAATTCAGTTCCGTAGAATTGTTTGAGGTCCGGTTATTGCAGCTATAATATGAGTGTTAAACTGAGGCTCTAACAACCATGTGAAATTGTCCTTTTACTTTTTATGGAACAAAACTGCGATGTTCTTTATAGTTATTGTGGAAAGGGAGTGAGAACATTGACAGACCCGATTCTGATATTCTAATATCGCTCCAAGGTTCAATTCTTGATTCTTTTACTATTTGCCTTTTTTTTTTGTATTAAAACAATTTTGAAGAATAAATGATTAAAGTCATCTAATGAAATGGTCATATACAGCCTTAGGTTACAGGAGTTCTGACAAAGTCATAAGGAAAAGGAATGAAAAGCCTATAGGTTCCCTTCACATTATCCTTGGCCGCTGCATGAAAAGTATTGTACTTTATGGAAAGAAATTGGGATATCTTATTAGCAGTATAACACTGTATTTGTCAGGCATCTGTAAGGCTTAGTTCACATACAGCATACAAAAATGTGTAATGGAAGTATTATAAACATTTATGCATATTTTATCTTTCATGTCTAGGTGGATATGGCCATAGATTTTAACGCATTGCATTGCAGTGAACAAAAAATGCTGAAAAAATATATATATGCAGGATAGGTCAAGTTCCAGAATCAAGTTCTGCTCATTTTTGGGAGTTGTTTGTATAGGGAGGGATTATGATTCTCACTAAAGAGATACAGTAGCGTATAGAAATGTATCTTCAGGCAATTCTCCAAGGGGAAAGCAAAAATGCAAATTCTGTCATTAAAGGGGTTGTCTGGCAAAATGCTGCGCTTGCTTCATAGACTTTAAGATGATGGCTTTTAGCAGCAGCCATGCACTTGCATTCAATGATGAAGAACAGAAAACTTAGCAGTATCCTTCATTAACTTCTTAAATGGCTTGATCAAAGCACTTAAACATCGCAACTTATGGCCCCCTAACCAATCTGGATTCTGCACGTGAACATGTTGCAGGGGTCCAAATCAGCTTAAATGCCGGCCAGAGGCCCTCTCCCCTGCCCTGTGTGGGTCCTAATGTCTAAACTACTGATAAAGTCTGCTGCATGGATGTGGAATTCCTATTAGCAAACATCCGGGACATGCAGTTCCAGGTGCCAGGCAGGTGAATTTTTCAGGCCCTTAGCCCTGATTCGGGCAAGCAGGGCCGGACCTGAAAGCCCCCCGACAAGCACGGTGGTGCTCAGAGGGGTGTATGGAGTGGGCTCAGGACTTGTGCCCGCTCCATACTCTGCAGCCCCCGACTGTTTTCAGTAGCTGGGGGCCGCCGTTTATAGCAAGCATGCAGCGATTGCCATGGCTGGCTATTAACCCTTTAGATTGCTGCTGACAGCGGCATCTAAAGGGACATGTGAATGCTCCCTGGTGGTCCAGTGTGATCGCAGATGGGGGGATCCACTATAGAGATAGCTGGAGGGCTTACCTCTACTTCCCTGGTGTCTGTGGCTCTGTCATTGATAGAGCCTAGTCCAGCCAGGCTCTATCAATGGTTTAACCCCTTAAAGGGTAGCTCCCACCATCATGATTTTTTTTTTCTGTCCCTGCCTATTGCCCTTCTATCCCTAACACCCTCCCTGCCTTTATTATTTTTTTTTACTATTTTTAAAATGGCATTTAGTCTGCCTGGTAGTGTGCTCACTACCAGGCAGACTTCCCCAGCAGGCACCACGTCACTGATGCCTGCTGGGGGGGGGACTTCCGCCCTTAGTTCTCCCAACAGAGTGCCTCCAGCTGTTTCACCACTACAACTCCCAGCATGCCCTGACATCTATTGGCTGTCAGGGCATGCTGGGAGTTGTAGTGGTAAAACAACTGGAGGCACCCAGGACAGGAGTTTCATGGGGGAAGGAGTGAGCCAGGAGCCGATGCGGGAGGGACGGATGCGGGAGAGACTCTTCCTGCCGCTCGGTAAGTAAACCCAAACACCCCCCCCCCCCCGTACCTTGCAGCAGCGCCCCCCATCCTCCCCCGTACCTTGCAGCAGCGCCCCCCATCCCGCTCGTACCTTGCAGCAGCGCCCCCCATCCCGCTCGTACCTTGCAGCAGCGCCCCCCATCCCCCCGCACCTTGCAGCAGCGCCCCCCATCCCCCCCCGTACCTTAGAGCAGCACTCCACGCACCTTGCTGTAGCAGCCAATCCCCCCGCGCCGCCCGCACCTTGCAGCAGGGCCGTCAGCCGATGCGGAGCCCTGGCTGTTACTGCGCCTGCGCAAAATTTCGACTGATGCCCTGCCGGAATCAGTCGGAATTTTGCTGTGACGTCACTCTGCACTGCATTCGGCCACTAGGAGGGCGCCCCCTAGTGGCCGAATTTCAAATTGCTTTTAAAACGTTTTAAAAGCATTTTTTTTAATAAAAGTATATTAGAGATATGTTGTAGTACTTGAGTACTACAACATATCAAAAATTATTTTTCATGACAGTGCCCATTTAAGGACTCAGCCCCAGTGGCGTTGCTAGGGTTGGTGTCACCCGGTGCGGTAGAAAATGGTGTCACCCCCATACCTACCCCCTCTCCCCAGTAAGTTTTTAGCCTGTTGTGACAGACACCACTGGTGTAGCGCATTGTGAGAAATTCCAGTATAATAATCAGATATACCAGTTGCCACAGAATGGGAAAGTGTTAAAGAAATTTTCACCATTTAAATATACAGCTCCCAGAATTACTTAAAGGGGTACTCCACTGGAAAACATTTACTTTTATATCAACTGGTGCCAGAAAGTTAAACAGATTTTTAAATTACTTCTATTTGAAATCTTAATACTTACAGTACTTATAAGCTGGTATATGCTCCACAGGAAGTTGTGTAGTTCTTTCCAGTCTGACCACAGTACTATTTGCTGACACCTCTGTCCATGTCAGGAACTGTCCAGAGCAGGATAGGTTTGCTATGGGGATTTGCTCCTACTCTGGACAGTTCCTGACATGGACAGAGGTGTCAGCACAGAGCACTGTGGTCAAACAGAAAAGAAATTAAAAAAGAAAATAACTTCCTGTGAATCGCTTATACAGCAGCTAATAAGTACTGGAAGGATTAAGATTTTTAAATAGAAGTAGTTTACAAATCTGTTTAACTTTGTAGCACCAGTTGATTAAAAAAAATGATTTCCAGTAGAGTACCCCTTTGAGCAGTGGTGAGGTTATGCTGGGAGTTGTAGTTTCACTGACCATAACTGTAGAACTGACAAGCGACTACAGCTCTGATAGGACATAGAGAGGAGAATGTACAATGGTATCAGTGATTACAGGTGACATCTTCTCTATAGAGAGGAGAATACACAATGATATCAGTGACTACAGGTGACGTCTTCTCTATAGTGAGGAGAATGTACAATGATATCAGTGACTACAGGTGACGTCTTCTCTATAGTGAGGAGAATACACAATGATATCAGTGATTACAGGTGACGTCTTCTCTATAGTGAGGACAATACAGAATGATATCAGTGACTACAGGTGGCGTCTTCTCTATAGTGAGGAGAATACACAATGATATCAGTGACTACAGGTGACGTCTTCTCTATAGTGAGGACAATACACAATGATATCAGTGATTACAGGTGACGTCTTCTCTATAGTGAGGACAATACACAATGATATCAGTGACTACAGGTGACGTCTTCTCTATAGTGAGGTGAATACACAATGATATCAGTGACTACAGGTGACGTCTTCTCTATAGTGAGGAGAATACACAATGATATCAGTGATTACAGGTGACGTCTTCTCTATAGTGAGGAGAATACACAATGATATCAGTGACTACAGGTGACATCTTCTCTATAGTGAGGAGAATACACAATGATATCAGTGACTACAAGTGACGTCTTCTCTATAGTGAGGAGAATACACAATGATATCAGTGACTACAGGTGACATCTTCTCTATAGTGAGGAGAATACACAATGATATCAGTGACTACAGGTGACGTCTTCTCTATAGTGAGGAGAATACACAATGATATCAGTGACTACAGGTGACGTCTTCTCTATAGTGAGGAGAATGTACAATGATATCAGTGACTACAGGTGACGTCTTCTCTATAGTGAGGAGAATACACAATGATATCAGTGACTACAGGTGACGTCTTCTCTATAGTGAGGAGAATACACAATGATATCAGTGACTACAGGTGACGTCTTATCTATAGTGAGGAGAATACACAATGATATCAGTGATTATAGGTGACGTCTTCTCTATAGTGAGAAGAATACACAATGACATCAGTGACTACAGGTGACGTCTTCTCTATGGTGAGGAGAATACACAATGATATCAGTGACTACAGGTGACGTCTTCTCTATAGTGAGGAGAATACACAATGATATCAGTGACTACAGGTGACGTCTTCTCTATAGTGAGGAGAATACACAATGATATCAGTGATTACAGGTGACGTCTTCTCTATAGTGAGGAGAATACACTGATATCAGTGATTACAGGTGACGTCTTCTCTATAGTCTTTCCTTATCTAATTCAGAGGGTACATACCGCCAGGACTTGTTCCAGCTAAAACTTCTCTCTGCAGAATGTGACGCCCAGACGTCTCCTCACTATGTCAACGCATTCTCATCCTCTATATGAAAACAAGTATTATTATAAACCTGCCAGACACTGTATCCTCTAAATATAATACTACTATACACTATACTCTTTGATTATAAACCTTCCATACACCATACCCACTGAATACAATACTACCACACATCTGTACATTCTGAATACCAACACATACTGTACACTCTGAATATAAATCTGCCACATACTGTACCCCTGAATATAATACAGCCACACACTGTACCCACTGAATATAATACTACCACATACTGTACCCTTTGAATATAATACCAACACATACTGTACACTCTGAATATATTACTACCACCCACTGCGCCCTCTGAATATAATACTTAGAGATGAGCGAACTACAGTAAATTCAACTCGTCACAAACTTCTCGGCTCGGCAGTTGATGACTTTTCCTGCATAAATTAGTTCAGCTTTCAGGTGCCCCCGTGGGCTGGAAAAGGTGGATACAGTCCTAGGAGACTAGCAATCACAGGGACGGAGCATAGTGACGTCACAGCTCCGCCCCGTGTGACGTTGCGCTCCTCCCCCTCAATGCAAGCCTACGGAGGGGGCATCATGCCCCCTCCATAGGCTTGCATTGAGGGGGTGGAGCCATGACATCAGACGGGGCGGAGCCATGACATCACTATGCTCCGTCCCTGTGATCGCTAGTAATCAGACCCGGAGCGAGCACGCTCCAAGGACTGATGCTAACGGGGTGCGGCGTGGAAGATCACGGGGGTCCCCAGCGGCGGGACCCCCGCAGTCAGGCATCTTATCCCCTATCCTTTGGATAGGGGATAAGATGTCTTAGCGCCGGAGTACCCCTTTAATAGTCCCCATAGGGAACTATTTATAGCAATCATTCGATTGCTAATACTGTTTAGTGCTATGCATAGGACATAGCACTCATCAGTATTATCGGTCATCTTCTGCTCTGGTCTGCGGGAAGGCAGCAGAGGCAGATGAGGGGACCTCCGTCTGCCATTCTAGATGATCCGATCGCCGCGGCAGTGCTGCGGCCGATCCGATCATCCATTTTAGTGACCGCGATGCTGCAGATGCCATGTTCTGTATTGATCACGGCATCTGAGGGGTTAATGGCAGACATCCGCGCGATTGCGGATGTCCGCCATTATGGGCGGGTCCCTGGCTGCTATCAGCAGTCGGGACCTGCCGCGCATGACGCAAGCATGGCTTCGATGCTCGCGGTTATGCATAGGACGTAAATGTACGTCCTGGTGCGTTAAGTACCAGCTCACCAGACCTACATTTACATCCTGCGTCGTTAAGGGGGTTAACAGAACTCTATTGATCTGTAAGAGAAATCTAATGATTCCTCCTAAAAGTCGCCTAAGGGACTAATAAAGTGTAAAAAAAAAAAAAAAGTTTAATCCCTTCCCTCTTTGGCGATTTTTCATTTTCGCACTTTTTGTTTTTTCCTCCTTTCCTTTTAAAAATCATAACCCTTTCAATTTTGCACCTAAAAATCCATATGATGGCTTATTTTTTGCGCCACCAATTCTACTTTGTAATGACATCAGTCATTTTACACAAAAATCTAAGGAAAAACGGAAAAAAAATGATTGTGCGACAAAATGGAAGAAAAAATGCAATTTTGTAACTTTTGGGGGCTTCTGTTTCTATGCAGTACATTTTTCGGTAAAAATGACACCTTAACTTTATTCTGTAGGTCCATACGATTAAAATGATCCCCTACTTATATAGGTTTGATCATAACTACATGCAGGAAAATGTATACGTTTAAAATTGTCCTCTTCTGACCCCTATAACTTTTTTATTTTTCCATATACGGGGCGGTATGAGGGATCATTTTTTGCGCCATTATCTGAAGTTCTTATCGGTACCATTTTAGTTTTGATCGGACTTTTTGATCACTTTTTATTCATTTTTTATGGTATAAAAAGTGACCAAAAATATGCTATTTTGGACTTTGGAATTTTTTTATGCATAGTTCGGACATTGACCGTGTGGTTTAATTAACAATATATTTTTATAGTTTGGACATTTACGCACCCGGCGATACCACATATGTTTATATTTTTATTTACAGTTTTTTTTAATTGGAAATGGGGGTGATTCAAACTTTTATTAGGGAAGGGGTTAAATCATCTTTATAAACTTTTTTTTTTTGTTTTCACTTTCTTTTGCAATGTTATAACTCCCATAGGGCACTATAACATGCAGTACATTGATTCATTACACTGATCACTGCCATTTCAATGCAATGGCAGGGATCAGTGTTATCGGCGGGTGATTGCTCAAGCCTGGATTTCGGGCTTGGAGCAATCAATCGCCGATCGGACGCGCAGGAGGCAGGTAAGGCACCCTCCTGTTCTGTACTAGCTGATCGGGACATAGCGATTTTACCGCGATGGCCCCTATCAGTCTGACTGAGCTGCCGGGAAGCTTTTACTTTCACTGTAGACGCGGCGATCAACTTTGATCGCCGCGTCTAAAGAGTTAATGCAGGACATCAGCCCAATCGGCGATGTCCGGCATTAGCCATGGGGCCTGGTTGCTTATAGCAAACGGGACCCACCGGGTATGATGCGCGCTCACCTGCGCACGTCATACCTCGGGACCCGCTAATGGATATTTATAAACGTCCATATGCGGCAAGGGGTTAAAAAGACACATTAAACCCTTCCATATTAAACGTTTAAATCACCCCTTTCCTATATAAAAACATGTAAAGATAATAAAAATAAACATATTTGCTATCGCTGCATTCATAATTGTACGAACTCTTAAAATACGGTAACATTATGTATTCCGAACGGGAAATAACGTAAATGTTAACAAAAAAAATAAATAACAAACCACAGAATTGCAATTTTTATAATATCCCAGAAAAAAAGTTAAAAAAGATTATAAAGTCAGATCAATACCAAAATGGTACTGATACAAAAACAGATTATGGCGCAAAAAAATAAGCCCTCATACAGCCTGGTATGCAAAAAAAAAAAAAACTACAGGGGTCAGAAAATGGCAATTAGAATTTGAAAAAGTTCGGATTGTTTTTTTTTTTTAAAATTAGTAAAACATGACGGAAACTATACAAATCTGGTATTGCTGTAATCAGGCCGGCCTAAAGTATCGTAATAACACGATAGCTCAACCACAAGGTAAATGGCCTAGAAAAGAAAATCACCAAATTTGCTAAATTATCTTTTACTATTTCAATTTCACTTCACCGATATATATAATCGCATCCCAAGTCACTCACCTGTCCCGGTCCCCGGCTGTCATGCACTGGCGCGCGCGGCTCCGCTCTCTAGGGTGCGCGCGCGCCAGCTCTCTGAGATTTAAAGGGCCAGTGCACCAATGATTGGTGCCTGGCCCAATCCCCTAATTAGTTTCCACCTGCTCCCTGGCTATATTACCTCACTTCCCCTGCACTTCCTTGCCGGATCTTGTTGCCTTAGTGCCTAGAGAAAGCTTCTTCTGTGTTTACCATTACTGTGTTCCTGACCTCCTGCTATTACCATTGACTACGAACCTTGCCGCCTGCCCCGACCTTCTGCTACGTCTGACCTTGCTCTTGTCTACTCCCTTGTACCGCGCCTATCTCAGCAGTCAGAGAGGTTGAGCCATTGCCAGTGGATACGACCTGGTTGCTACCGCTGCTGCAAGACCATCCCGCTTTGCGGCGGGCTCTGGTGAATACCAGTAGCAACTTAGAACCGGTCCACCGACACAGTCCACGCCAAACCCTCTCTGGCACAGAGGATCCACCTCCAGCCTGCCGAATCGTGACAGTAGATCCGGCCATGGATCCCGCTGAGGTCCCCCTGCCAGTTGTCGCTGACCTCACCACGGTGGTCGCCCAGCAATCCCGACAGATCGCCCATCTAAGTCACCAGCTGTCACAAGTGTCCACCATGTTACAGCAACTTCAGTCGCAGCTACAGCAGCTGCAACAGCAGCCACCACCTCCTGCACCTCCTCCGCAGTGAGTGGCCGCTCCTAACCTCCGTTTGTCCCTGCCAGACAAATTTGATGGGGACTCTAGACTCTGCCGTGGTTTCCTGTCACAATGTTCCCTACATTTGGAGATGTTGTCGGACCAATTTCCTACAGAACGGTCGAAGGTGGCTTTCGTGGTTAGTCTCCTGTCTGGGAAGGCTTTGTCTTGGACCACACCGCTCTGGGACTGCAATGATCCTGTCACCGCCACTGTACACTCCTTCTCTGAGGTTCGCAGTGTCTTCGAGGAACCAGCCCAAGCTTCTTCTGCCGAAACTGCCTTGTTAAACCTGGTCCAGGGTAGTTCTTCTGTAGGCGAATACGCCATCCAATTTCGTACCCTCGCCTCTGAATTATCCTGGAACAACGAGGCTCTCTGCGCGACCTTTAAAAAAGGCCTATCCAGTAACATCAAAGATGTGCTGGCCGCACGAGAAATTCCTGCCAACTTGCATGAACTTATCCATTTGGCCACCCGCATTGACATGCGTTTTTCTGAAAGACACCAGGAGCTCCGCAAGGAAAAAGACCTTAATCCCTGGGCACCTCTCTCACGGTATCCCTTGCAATGTACCCCTGTGCCACCCGCCGAGGAGGCTATGCAAGTGGATCGGTCTCGCCTGACTCTTGAAGAGAGGTCTCGCCGTAGGGATAAAAATCTATGTCTGTACTGCGCTAGTACCGAACATTTCTTGGTGGATTGCCCTATTCGTCCTCCACGTCCGGAAAATGCACGCACGCAACCAGCTCACGTGGGTCTGGCGTCTCTTGGTACGGAGTCTGCTTCTCCATGTCTCACTGTGCCCGTGCGGATTTCTCCTTCTGCCAACTCCTCCTTCTCTGCCGTGGCCGTCTTGGACTCTGGTTCTTCTGGAAATTTTATTCTGGCCTCTTTGCTTGATAGGTACTGCATCCCGGTGACCCGTCTCATCAAGCCGCTCTACATTTCTTCGGTCAACGGAGTCAAGTTGCACTGCACTGTGCGT
Organism: Hyla sarda; assembly: GCF_029499605.1. NCBI lineage: Eukaryota > Metazoa > Chordata > Amphibia > Anura > Hylidae > Hyla > Hyla sarda. The sequence goes on along the minus strand of NC_079191.1, from coordinate 443,090,497 downwards.
TACCACACAGAGCCCCTGCTTATGAACATTGGACTGCATCTCGAGAAAATTGAATTTTTGGTTCTGCCCAACTGCACCTCTGAAGTCCTCCTCGGTCTGCCATGGCTCCAGCATCATTCTCCCACCCTTGACTGGACCACCGGGGAGATCAAGAATTGGGGTCCTGCTTGCCGCAAGAAATGCCTCACGTCTGCTCCCAGCCCCGTCTGTCGAGCCTCAGTGTCTCCTCCTGTGCCTGGTATCCCCAAGGCCTATCAGGACTGTGCCGTGCCTCCTCATAGCCCCCGTCCTGGTGACACTCTGCCCCGTGCCAAGCCTCACCCTCTGCCCCCCTCCCCATTCCCACTCCTTCTGAACTGTCTGCCGTTCATGAGTATACCTAGGACTTCACTGTCCCCCAGAAGGAGACTCTACAATCGCTCCCAATGTCCTCGTCCCATGTGGGACCTAAGAGGGGGGGGGGTACTGTTACGCAGAGCGCTCCGGGTCCCTGCTCCTCCCCGAAGCGCTCGCGGCGTTTCTCTCCCTGCAGCGCCCCGGTCAGATCCGCTGACCGGGAGCGCTGCACTGACATTGCCGACGGGGATGCGATTTGCATAGCGGGACGCACCCGCTCGCGAATCGCATCCCAAGTCACTCACCTGTCCCGGTCCCCGGCTGTCATGCTCTGGCGCGCGCGGCTCCGCTCTCTAGGGCGCGCGTGCGCCAGCTCTCTGAGATTTAAAGGGCCAGTGCACCAATGATTGGTGCCTGGCCCAATCCCCTAATTAGTTTCCACCTGCTCCCTGGCTATATTACCTTACTTCCCCTGCACTTCCTTGCCGGATCTTGTTGCCTTAGTGCCTAGAGAAAGCTTCTTCTGTGTTTACCATTACTGTGTTCCTGACCTCCTGCTATTACCATTGATTACGAACCTTGCCGCCTGCCCCGACCTTCTGCTACGTCCGACCTTGCTCTTGTCTACTCCCTTGTACCGCGCCTATCTCAGCAGTCAGAGAGCCAGTGGATACGACCTGGTTGCTACCTTCGCTGCAAGACCATCCCGCTTTGCGGCGGGCTCTGGTGAATACCAATAGCAACTTAGAACCGGTCCACCGACACAGTCCACGCCAATCCCTCTCTGGCACAGAGGATCCACCTCCAGCCTGCCGAATCGTGACAACAGTATTCTGCACAGATTTGATGCACAGGATTTTCTGCTGCAGATTTCAATGTAAACTGAATGACTGAAAACAGCGTGAAATCCTGCGCATCAAATCTGCGCAGAATACTGTACTTGTGAATAGACCCTAAAAGCGAAAATTGGCCAGGACAAGTGGATCTGTTGCATGGAGCGAACTTCGCTCCATGCCTGATGACGGGCGATGCAGGGGCCGAAGTATCGTGACACCAAGGCCCTGCCCCCTCATGACGTCATGCCCGGACCCCTCAGTGCAAATCTATGGAGGGGGGGGGGGTGCTATAAATTTGTTGTGGCCAAGATGGGTTAATATCTTAAGTCTATAATAGGTAGGTAGGCCAGTAAATAGTTTTTTTTATTAGGTTTGGGTATAAGGCTATGTTCACATCAGCATGACCGAGCTCCTTTCGGAAGCTCCGTTACAGCCCCTGATAACTGAGCTGGATGAGGGGTGTGACACATGGACACCAACAGATCCTGACAGGTCACGTTCTCTTTGAATGGGGTCTGTTGGAGTTCCATTAGTTCTTTTATTTTTTAGGAATGTACATCTGCGATTGTGGCCATAGACTTCCCTCCATACATCAGTTAGGGATCAAAAGGCTTGGAATACTCTATGGTTATATTCAAACTATGAAATTCAGCAAGGACAATTTCCTCATTGAAATTCCCTTTCACAAAATAGCAGAAAACCTATTAAAGTCAATGGGAGTCTGATGTAAGGCGGACATTCCCTGTGAATTTGGCCTTGATTTTCTGTAGTGTAAACAAGCCCTATGCCTGTCCATTGTTGAAGTCTTATCCATGTCTATAGAAGAAAGAAAGATGAAGGGTACTAGGGCAAAGTTGACATTTCGAGTACAGATAATGTGGGATGACAAGAGTTTTGTTATTTTTCTAGTCAGTAATAAAATTGTTTAAAGGGGTACTCCAGTGAAAAACAAATGTATTCAAATCAACTGGTTCCAGAAAATTAAACAGATTTGTATATTACTTCTATTAAAAATCTATTAACAAAAATCTATGCTCCATAGGAAGTTGTGAAATTCTTTCCAGTCTGACCACAGTGCTCTCTGCTGACACCTCTGTTCGTTTCTGGAACTGTCCAGAGCAAATCCCCATAGCAAACCTCTCCTACTCTGGACAGTTCCTAAAACGGACAGAGATGTTAGCAGAGAGCACTGTGGTCAGACTGGCTGCTGCTGTATGCTCCAGAGGAAGTTGTCAAGTACTGAAAGGATTAAGATTTTTTAAATAGAAGTAATTTGCAAATCCTGCGCTCACGTCATAGCCATGCTGTAAATGTACGGCGCTGTGTGCGAAGTTACTCGATGCAGTGTTGTACATTTACGGTACATGTCCTTAACCCGTTAACAATCATGGACGTCTAAGCTCGTCCATGTGCCATCTGTGATCCATTGCTGAGGTAGCCTGTGGGCTTCCCTCTCCTTTCATGTCGGCTCTGGTGCTCAGAATGATAAAGCTTGGCAGGACCAGGCATTATCAATCGAGTGCGGAGCACACAGATCAATGTGGTTTTACGGAACCACATTGATCTGTGTGAGGAATCAAATGATTCCTCCTAAAAGTCCCCTAAGGGGACTAAAAGTGTAAAAAAAGAGTTTAAAAACACACACATTAACCCTTCCTTATTAAAAGTTAAAATCATCCCCTTTCTCCCAAATTCCATATAAAAAATATATAAACATAATAAAAAGAAACATATGTGGTATCGCTGCGTGTGTAAATGTCCGAACTATAAAAATATATCAAATGAACCCCTTAAGGACCAGGCCATTTTTCACTGTAGGACCAGAGTGTTTTTTGCACATCTGACCACTTTCACTTTAAGCATTAATAACTCTGGGATGCTTTTACCTTTCATTCTGATTACAAGATTGTTTTTTCGTGACGTATTCTACTTTATGTTAGTGGTACAATTTTGTCAATACTTGCATCATTTCTTGGTGAAAAATTCTAAAATTTGATGAGAAAATTTAAAATTTTGCATTTTTCTAACTTCGAAGCTCTCTGCTTGTAAGGAAAATAGACATTCCAAATAAATTATATATTGATTCACAAATACAATATGTCTACTTTATGTTTGCATCAGAAAATTGATGAGTTTTTAATTTTGGAAGACACCAGAGGGCTTCAAAGTTTAGCAGCAATTTTCCAATTTTTCACAAAATTTTCAAAATCAGAATTTTTCAGGGACCAGTTCAGGTTTGAAGTGGATTTGAAGGGCTTTCTCATTAGAAATACCGAATAAATGACCCCATTATAAAACTGCACCCCTCAAAGTATTCAAAATGACATTCAGTAAGTGTGTTAACCCTTTAGGTGTTTCACAGGAATAGCAGCAAAGTGAAGGAGAAAATTCAAAATCTTCATTTTTTACACTCGCATGTTCTTGTAGACCCTGTTTTTTTTATTGGGGTAAAAGGAGAAAAATCCTCTCAAAATTTGTAACTCAATTTCTCTCGAGTAAGAAAATACCTCATATGTGTATGTCAAGTGTTCGGTGGGCGCAGTAGAGGGCTCAGAAGGGAAGGAGCGACAGTGGGATTTTGGAGAGTGAGCTTTTCTGAAATGGTTTTTGGGGAGCATGTCACATTTAGGAAGCCCCTATGGTGCCAGAACAGCGGAAAAACCCCCACATGGCATACCATTTTGGAAACTACACCCCTCAAGGCACGTAACAAGGGGTCCAGTGAGCCTTAACACCCCACAGGTTTTTGACGACTTTTCGTTAAAGTCGGATGTGTAAATGAAGAAGAACATTTTTTCACTAAACTGCAGTTTTTTCCCCAAATTTACCATTTTTTATAAAGGGTAATGGGAGAAAATGCCCCACAAAATTTGTAACCCCATCTCTTCTGAGTATGGGAATACCCCATGTGTGGACGTAAAGTGCACTGCGGGCGAACTACAATGCTCAGAATAGAAGGAGTCACATTTGGCTTTTGGAAAGCAAATTTTGCTGAAATGGTTGTGTGGGCATGCTAGGAGTTGTAGTTTTGCAAGATCTGGAGGGCTATAGTTCAGAGACTACCATATAGTGGTATAGTGTTGCAAAACTACAAATCCCAGCATGCCCAAACAGCTGTCTGGGCATGCTGGGAGTTGTAGTTTTGCAACATCTGGAGTGCTACAGTATAGAGACCACTGTATAGTGGTCTCGGACTGTTGCCCTCCAGATGTTACTAGGCAACTTACCGGCTTCCTTCGGATCCAGGGAGTCTGCTGCACGACATCTCCGACGCCGATCGTCGCCTGCAGCCTCTGGAGGGGTAAGTGGACCTTCGGCGCCGGTCCCCGTCATTTCCCCGTTCTGCCCCGCCTATTGTGGGTGGGCAGGATGGGGAAAACGAAAGTAAACCCCCCCCCCGCCCCCGATCTGCTATTGGTGGTCACATCTAGACTACCAATAGCAGGGATAGGAGGGGTGGTACCCCTGCCACCTCACTCCTATCTCTTCAGGGGGATTGTGGGTGTCTTAGACAACCGCGATCCCCCTTATATTCCGGGTCACCATAGACCCGTAATGACCCGGAATCGCGCAAATCTGATGACCCCCTGGGCATTTGCGCGGGGTGACTGCTGATCGATATCAGCAGTCACCCCGGTCCGGTCCCCGCCCGGCGAGCGGCGGGGATCGAAATTCCCACGGGCGTACAGGTACGCCCTTGGTCCTTAAGTACCAGGGAGCAAAGGCGTACTTGTACGCCCTTGGTCCTTAAGGGGTTAAACCGCACGATCAATGGCGTACTCGCAAAAAAATTCCAAAGTCCAAAATAGCATATTTTTGGTCACTTTTTATACTATAAAAAGGAATAAAAAGTGATCAAAAAAGTCCAATCAAAACAAAAATGGTACCGATTTAAAACTTCAGATCACTCCGCAAAAGATTAGCCCTCATACCACCCCGTATGCAGAAAAATAAAGTTATAGGGGTCAGAAAAGGACAATTTTAAGTCTGTGGCTGGCTCCAGCGATATAATGCGGAGTCACGCGGTGACTGTGTGTCATATTGGGTCGTTCCCGGCATGTAACTGAAGCCGGGACCCGGGGCTGATAGCACGCGACAGCGATCGCAGTGTCGCGCGCTATTAACGCCGCATCTAAAATGAAAGTAAAAGCTTCCCGGCTGCTCAGTGGGGCTGATCGGGACCACCCAGCCGATCGGACACGCCGGAGGAAGGTAAGTGATCCTCCGCTCGCGTCCGATTGGCGATTGATTGCTCCAAGCCTGAGATCCAAATTTGAGCCAGCGACCGCCGATAACACTGATCAATACAAAGCTATGGCTTTGCAGTGAACAGTGCTGGCAATCAGTGTATGCAATCTTATAGCCCCCTATGGGGGCTATAACATTGCAAACAAAAAAGTAAAAAAAAGTTAATAAATGTGATTTAACCCTTTCCCTAATAAAAGTCCACATCACCCCTCTTTTCCCATAAAAAACAAAAAAACATGTAAGTAAAACTAAATATAAACATATGTGGTATTGACACGTGCGTAAATGTCCGAACTGTAAAAAAAATATCATTATTTAAACCACACGGTCAATGGCGTATGCAGAAAGTCCAAAATAGTGTATTTTTGGTCACTTTTTATATCATGAAAAAAATCAATAAAAAGCAATCAAAAAGTCAGATCAATACAAAAATGGTACCGATAAAAACTTCAGATCAATTTTCCTGCATGTATGATTTTTTCTAGAAGTATGACAAAATCAAACCTATATACGTAGGGAATCAGTTTAATCCTTTGGACCTACAGAATAAAGAGAAGTGGTCATGTTTACCGAAAAATTTACTGTGTAGAAACGGAAGCCCCCAAAAATTACAAAATGGCGTTTTTTCTTAAATTTCGTTGCACAATGATTTTTTTTCCCCATTTCACTGTAGATTTTTGGGTAAAATGACTAATGTCACTTCCAAGTAGAATTGGTGGCGCAAAAAATAAGCCATAATATGGATTTTTAGGTGCAAAATTTAAAGGGTTATGATTTTTAAAAGGTGAGGAGGAAAAAACGAAAATGCAAAAATGGAAAAACCCTGAGTCCTTAAGGAGTTAAAAGAACTCCACTCATTTTTATTTTATTATTCCGAAAATTTTCATTTTTTTCCAGAATTTTTTTTCCCATGGCTTCCAAATCTCCAGATTTTACATCTCTATTGCTGTATTTCTACTGATCTACAGATTACAAATGGTCACATATACCGTATTTTTCGCCGTATAAAGCGCACTTTTTCTTCCCCAAAACTGGGGGGAAAAAGTCGGTGCGTCTTATACGACGAATACACCCCCTATCGCGGCGGTCCCTGCGGCGGTCCCTGCGGCCACCGATCGCGGTGATGCCCTGTATTAACCCTTCAGACGCGGTGATCAAAGCTGACCGCTGCGTCTGAAGGGAAAGTGACACTAACCCGGCTGTTCAGCGATTTCACCGCGGCGGTCCCGAACAGCCCGACTGAATAGCCGGGTTAGTGCTAACAGGACACCGGGAGGGACCTTACCGGCCTCCTCGGTGTCTTCTCCCTTCAGGGATCCCCTGTATGGCCGGCGCTCTCCTTCCTCGTCATCACGTCGACGCGTACGTGCGTCGGCGCGCGTAACGACGTGATGGCGGCGACGGAGAGCGAGGATACCCGGCCGGCAGCAGAGACGTTCCAGAGCGACGGGGACACGGCGACAGCAATGGAGCGACATCCAGGGCAGCGGTGACGGGTCCGGAGCGGCGGGGACACGTGAGTATTACCTCCTATGCAGTGGTCTTAAATCTGCAGACCTCCAGATGTTGCAAAACTACAACTCCCAGCATGCCCGGACAGCTGTTGGCTGTCCGGGCATGCTGGGAGTTGTAGTTTTGCAACATCTGGAGGTCCGCAGGTTGAAGACCACTATTGGGTTCAAAATCTGAAATGATTTTTCACCTATAAATTGGGTGCATCTTATACGCCGGTGCGTCCTATAGGGCGAAAAATATGGTACCAAAAAAAAAAAAAAAAAATCTATACACTCGGAAAGCAGGTGGAACCCACATATCATCTATTGGGGGAGATATATTGATGACGTGCTCATTGTGTGGTCCGGAACTGAAGATCTCTTTAGGGGGTTTGTTAACCATCAAAATGTTAACCCCCTTGGCTTACGTTTTACGTATGAAATCGATGCCAATAAATGACCCTTCCTTGATGTTTTAATTACTAGAGGACAGGGGGGTTATTTGGAAACAACTACGTATAGGAAGTCGACGGCTACAAATAGTCTGCTCCGTTGGGATAGCTATCATCCTTTTCCCTTGAAGAGGGGTATCCCAACGGGGCAATATTTGAGAATTCGACGCAATTGTTCCTCCCAACGCTCATTTAGACATCAAGCTAGGGAGTTAAGGGAGAGATTTGCCCAAAGAGGATATTCAAGGGCAACCTTAACTTCACCCTACAAGAGGGCTCTTATGGCGGACAGAGGAGAACTGCTCAACCCTAAACCAAAGGAGATGCGATGCTGATTGGCACCTTCGACAATCAGGTGGGGCGAGTACAGACCATCTTACGTAAATATTGGCCTATCTTACTTCGTGATGAGGATTTGACGGACGTCATAACCCAATATCCCTCTATCACATTTAGAAAGGGGAGATCACTACGTGACAGACTGGTAAGAAGTCATTTCGTGGGGGAAAAGAAAGAGGGCACCTGGCTGGATAGGCGCCCCCTAGGCACTTTCTGTTGTGGAAAGTGCAGGGCATGCGCAAATATACAGCAAGCTAAAACGTTTGCCAGTATTGTGACACAAAGGATCTACACGATGCGAGATTTCGCAAATTGCGAGACGGAGGGCGTAGTTTATCTGTGCAATTGCACATGCCAGATGCAATATGTGGGCAAAACCAGACGTGCCTTCAAGAAACGTGTAAGAGAGCATATATGTGATATACAGAACAAAAGGGATACCCCCCTAGCTAAGCACGTCATAGAGAAACATGGGGGTAGGACAGGTGAGATCTCTTTTTGTGTTATTGAAGTTGTTCATAAATCAACTAGAAAAGGCAAGTGGGACAAGAGAATCCTACAAAAAGAATCTGAATGGATTCACAGACTTAGAACGGTGGCCCCCTTGGGCATTAATGAGAGATTAACTTTTAGTTGTTTCATTTAGGTATTTCTTTATTGATTTTCTTTCAGTGTTTACTCCATCATCTTTAGTCTAAGGTGCCCATATGAGTATCATTATATGTAGGGTTGGTGAATGGGTAGGGTGGATTGTTGGCCCTGTCCAGTCACCTACCATATAGGATATAGGAACCCTGAATATGTGAGATGTCCTATACATATACTCTATAGAGTTAAAAAATTAGGCATCGTTCCAATCGTGGTGTATGCCAAAATTGGACCCACGCTTTTATCTAATTTTCTAATTATTGTTACAGGTTGGATTAAGTATATGAGTACGGTTGGCTAACATGATATATAATATTTTTCTATCTTTTTATATATGTTGATGGGCCAGTATATTATGGGGACCACATGGGTAATATTTATGTTATATGTTTCTTTGGTAGCCGTCCTCATGGTATCATGAGACCCCTTAGTGTGATCGGTTTCAGGGGGGACATACTAATAGTTGTGGCTATTATCTTTTTTCTCTTTTCTCTTAATTACTAATTAATCTGTAATTACTTATTGCTGTTAATTCTTAATCTGTATATCCTCTTATTTCCCAATTCTACATTTTTTGCCCCTAATTGAATTACTGGCCCGGATAATATGTACCTCCAGAGTTCTATATGGGATACTTACCTCTATTCCCTGGTTTCGATATGTCTCTTTTTTTCACTTTGTGCGATGTGGCTGAGGTGGAACGCATGGACATCGGCGTGGAACGCAATGAGTGGGTGCGGGGTCGCACCTACCAATCATGCATTCCCTAGTGTTTGAGCGCCTGTGAGAAAGAGATGTGGGACGCATCATCTGATGCGAGGCAACCGGAAGCGGAGATAGGTCAGGGCCTTGATGACACGCAAGCTTCCGGGTTGCTTAGTTTCCCGGAGTGCAAGGCCGGAAGTGACGCATTTGGGGTCCGACACGGCTGGTGCTAATTGCACCTAATGGAGGATACTATTTATATCATGGTTAGCCACCGTACTAGCACCACATCCATCATCATCAGGAGCGGTGGTCATGTGTAGTGGTGGTCGCTAGGACAAGGTGAGCTTTATTGTTTTAGAGTGTAATCTATGTGATGTTTATAGAGGTGAGAGGGTTTTTTCTTATCTGGCTCTTTGATTCCTAGTTAATGTGATGACCAACAGTGGGACCTGTTACGGAGGAGAGTGCCCTTAGAGTGCAGCTGGTTGGGACTGTTTGTTGCTATTTGTCTATGCTAAGTAAGTTATACTATCTGTTTGCATGTGGCACAATATTTATTGTCCCTTATATCATATATACATATATTTTTCATGTATAGAGGATTATCTCTGGCTCTGGAATATAAGGCCTAGATGGTGGATATCTCAACTAAGGAGGAGTGATAGAGTACATGAATTGTCTTTTGCTTCTCGGGTATTTTTGTATAACTAAGTAAGTGCTTATCTATTACAATATCACTTCACTGGCTATTTGGTTATGGGATATTATATGGTATCCATATCATTATTTTACAGTGATAGTCCTGTTCCCCAGTCTTGGCTCTTAGCTGGATAGCTCTACCTATATCTGTGTATAACTATATCACAATAGTGACATCCCTGGAGAACATATTGTCTTGAGGTATGCTTTTAGCTGGAGGGCAACTCTTTATATATATTTGTATATCTATACAATTTGATATAGTCATTTATGATGCTTTTATCTATCACTAAGTTCTCTTTCTTCCCTTTTTCCCTATTCTCTTATGCTGTATAGTTTATCCTCTATATATCTGTGAGGTCGGCTATTTAAAGAAACATACTTTTGTGATCATGAATATGTTGGAACAATAATGAAGGTATCTAGAGATTGTATATGGGATGTTGTGACTATTGGTTCACATTTCTGTATTTGTTTGGTTGCTTGTTTTTTGCTGTTTGTTTCTTTGTTTCCTTTTTCAGGTCTGAAAACACGTCACGGCAGTTCTCATCGATAAATAGCAGAGCCGAGCTTTTTTCATCGCATTATTATGTATATGTATTATATGTATTCATTACGTGTATGTGTATCTTTGTCCTAAAGCGACCACTTTAATTGCTTTTGTACCCCTGATGAACCGTATGTTCTTTTATTGAATTACGGGGAAACGCGTCGGGTGAGGCATGTATTACGGGGGATTGTCCCTATTATTATTGCACTTTGTGAACTAATTGATATCTACTGTTTTTATGGGGATTTGTGTACGTTATTCTGTAATAGTTTTTTTTGTAATAATAGGTTTATAATTTAGCTATTGTTATTCTTGATTTGGTAAAATTAATGATGCCAGTAAAATGTACAATTTACCCCGGAAGAAAAAATATCCTTATACAGCTCTGTTGATGGGGAAAAATAGGTTATGGCAAAGGAATTAAAGGGAAAAAAAAAATCACTGGTGCAGGAAGGGGTTAAGCCAAGGAGGGCACTGTATTTATACTACAATGTAACAGCAGTCGTCTTCTGGAGAGGTGTCACTGTGTCTCATTCATTTGTATTTATCTATTTATTTAACTTATTTTAAACCACTGCAGTTTTTAAGCCAAAGTCAGAAGTGGGTTCAGTAGGAAGGGGGGGGGGGGGCAGATTTATCAAACTGTGAGAGAAAAAGAGAGTGATTTTCCCACAGCGACCAATCACAGCTCAGCTAACGAGCTGTGGTAAAGTGAAAGCTGAGCTGTGATTGGTTGCTGTGGGGAAATCTCTCCACTTTTTCTCTCACACAGTTTGATAAATATGGACCGGGATGTATAAGTCCTTCCTTTGGTGTATGTTCACACGAGCGGATTTTTGCAGCGTATTTTGCTGCGGATCCGCTGGTGAAGGCCCCGCTCTATGCTGTCTTTACATGTGCCTGCTGGTAGCGGCAATACGCCGCTACAAGCAGACACACTGCGATGTGTGAATCGCAGTATACTCGCACGTCGCGGGAGCTCTCTGCAGGGAGAGCGGCCGCAATGTGCGAGTACGCGGCGCACATCGCTGCAGGCTGCGAGTCGTGGCGTATTGCCGCTACCAGCAGGCACATGTAAAGACAGCATAGAGCGGGCCTTCCCCAGCGGATCCGCAGCGTAAAATCCGCTCGTATGAAGGTACCCTTTATATTTCCTATTCCTTTTTGAATACACTTCTGGAGAGGCGGTTTTCTCAAAAATTGCCAGAAAAAGAACCTGTGTGGAAACCTAGCCTATCTGTGTTCAGACAGTCCCATAGTTAGACAGGACGGGCTTTACTAGTAGTATGACTCCATTGTTTTCAGAACTACAGTACAAAAATGTATTCAGAATTTTTCTTTTTTATTGAAACACAAATGTAACTATTAGTTGGGTGAACAGTAAACCTATCTCTGTTCATAGTAGTAATGTATGAAGTCAGCAGCTCAGTTATTCTCCTAGACCGGCAATTCCTTGTTGGAGCCATTCAGTCTTTCTCTTAGGGAGGCTCCTAAAAGTTCTTTTTCGGACAATTTATTTTTTAATTTGTTGGCGCCTACGTGCCCTTTCTTCTTTACATTCTACAATTCATCTTGCCATACATTTTTTTACTAATTGATCGTGGGATTGCTTTTTTGTTGAAGGCATTGTTCTCCACTTTAACTTCCAACTGTCTGTTACCCAGGGCTCCACAAATCCCAGGCACCAGGTCACAGTGGGGACTGAGAATTTCATCCTGGCTCCTAGGTGTTTGTCAGCCCAGGCTCCAGTAGTGTATGGTAATTAGATCTTGCTGGTGATGTATTCACCTGTGTCGAGAAGGATGCTGCTCGGTTCTGCCACTGATGGTGGTCAGCGGTAGCTCCTCCTGCAACTTTTAGAGGCTCCTGTGCTGCCTCCTGAATGCACAGCCAGAGAGGAGCGGTAACGGACGGTGTGTCCTCCGAGCCTGCAGAAGAAACTGTCATCAGGAGAGAGGGAGGTGACCATAGAAGAGCGCCTTGCAGTGCCACCGCCAACTAGGTTGGTGCTGGGTGGCTGCTGTGGGCGGGGGGAGTTTAGGATATCTGGCCCCTGTCCTGCAGTCTGCTGTACCCAGGTGGCATATGTAATAACTTACCCTCCCTCCTGCTGCACCTTCTGTCACTGCTGTTACCTTTCAAGAAAGTCTAAATATATATATATATGTAACCCCCCCCCCAATAAAAATTTATAGCAAATATTGCCAAGTCCCGTTCTTAGCTAACTGCAGATGGACCAATGCACAGTCACTACCTACAATATTGGACTGAACCAATGTACAGTCACTACCTACAATAATGGACTGAACCAATGCAGTCACTACCTACAATATTGGACTGAACCAATGTACAGTCACTACCTACAATAATGGACTGAACCAATGCAGTCACTACCTACAATAATGGACTGAACCAATGTACAGTCACTACCTACAATAATGGACTGAACCAATGTACAGTCACTACCTACAATAATAGACTGATCCAATGTACAGTCACTTCCTACAGTAATGGACTGAACCAATGTACAGTCACTACCTACAATAATGGACTGAACCAATGCACAGTCACTACCTACAATAATGGACTGAACCAATCCACAGTCACTACCTACAATAATGGACTGAACCAATGTACAGTCAGTACCTACAATAATGGACTGGTCCAATACACAGTCACTACCTACAATAATGGACTGAACCAATGCACAGTCACTACCTACAATAATGGACTGAACCAATGCACAGTCACTACCTACAATAATGCACTGAACCAATGCACAGTCACTACCTACAATAATGGACTGAACCAATGCACAGTCACTACTTACAATAATGGACTGAACCAATGCACAGTCACTACCTACAATAATGCACTGAACCAATGCACAGTCACTACCTACAATAATGGACTGAACCAATGTACAGTCACTACCTACAATAATGGACTGGCCCAATGCACAGTCACTACCTACAATAATGGACTGAACCAATGCACAGTCACTACCTACAATAATGGACTGAAATAATGTACAGTCACTACCTACAATAATGGACTGGCCCAATGCACAGTCACTACCTACAATAATGGACTGAACCAATGTACAGTCACTACCTACAATAATGGACTGAACCAATGTACAGTCACTACCTACAATAATGGACTGAACCAATGTACAGTCACTACCTACAATAATAGACTGATCCAATGTACAGTCACTTCCTACAGTAATGGACTGAACCAATGTACAGTCACTACCTACAATAATGGACTGAACCAATGCACAGTCACTACCTACAATAATGGACTGAACCAATGTACAGTCACTACCTACAATAATGGACTGAACCAATGTACAGTCAGTACCTACAATAATGGACTGGTCCAATACACAGTCACTACCTACAATAATGGACTGAACCAATGCACAGTCACTACCTACAATAATGGACTGAACCAATGCACAGTCACTACCTACAATAATGCACTGAACCAATGCACAGTCACTACCTACAATAATGGACTGAACCAATGCACAGTCACTACTTACAATAATGGACTGAACCAATGCACAGTCACTACCTACAATAATGCACTGAACCAATGCACAGTCACTACCTACAATAATGGACTGAACCAATGTACAGTCACTACCTACAATAATGGACTGGCCCAATGCACAGTCACTACCTACAATAATGGACTGAACCAATGCACAGTCACTACCTACAATAATGGACTGAAATAATGTACAGTCACTACCTACAATAATGGACTGGCCCAATGCACAGTCACTACCTACAATAATGGACTGAACCAATGTACAGTCACTACCTACAATAATGGACTGACCCAATGCACAGTCACTACCTACAATAATGGACTGAACCAATGCACAGTCACTACCTACAATAATGGAATGAACCAATGCACAGTCACTACCTACAGTAATGGACTGAACCAATGTACAGTCACTACCTACAATAATGGACTGGCCCAATGCACAGTCACTACCTACAATAATGGACTGAACCAATGTACAGTCACTACCTACAATAATGGACTGAACCAATGCACAGTCACTACCTTCAATAATGGACTGAACCAATGCACAGTCACTACCTACAATAATGGACTCAACCAATGCACAGTCACTACCTACAATAATGGACTGATCCAACAGCGCAGCACATAAGCTTATACCTAGAACCTATAAATTAACCCCTTCTGCTTGACGAATTTCAGGCAAACTTAATAGGGTTGTGTATCCCCCCCCCCCCCCTAATATGGTAAATTAGAGAGTTTTTCAAGTTATTACAGAACACACACACAAATCCACCTGAATTGAATAGTAGATCTCACTACCGTCAATGAAAAATACAGCTGTAGAGAACTGGATGTGGTGCAGGACGTAAGCAGGTGTAGAATGATAAAGCAATAGAATAAAACGTTTAGCGACTAAGTTGCCAAGGTGCGGTTCTTCACAGATCAGAGGAGAACTTAGAACACAAGTTCAAACAGCAACACTTACCAAGGGTTAAACAAAATAATAGAAGCAATGAAACAAACACAGTGAAAATGTGCACAATGTGTCCCAGCTGTGGCCTTTGGTTCCCCCCATGGAACAAGAACACGAGATTAAACAGACTCCGGTGTGCAGCCCCTTCCTTTTCCCACAGATCACTGTTACAGGCGTTTTTTTCCCCCTTTACTGTAGAGATATCTAAAGACACAATTACACATCAAAGACAGGAAACATCTTTAAAGGGGTACTCCGGTGAAAACCTTTTTTCCTTTAAATCAACTGGTAGCAGAAAGTTAAACATATTTGTAAATTACTTCTATTAAAAAATCTTAATCCTTCCAGTACTTATTAGCTGCTGAATGCTACAGTGGAAATTCCTTTCTTTTTTGAACACTGATGACATCACGAGCACAGTGCTCTCTGCTGACATCTCTGTCCATTTTAGCAACCTTGCATAGCAGATGTATGCTAAGGGCAGCATGGTTGCTCAGTGGTTAGCACTGCTGCCTTGCAGTGCTGGGGACTTGGGTTCAAATCCCTCTAAAGTCAACAATAAATAAAGCATTATTATTATTATAATAACGTCAGCAGAGAGAACTGTGCTCGTGATGTCATCAGTGTTCCAAAAAGAAAAGAATTTCCTCTGTAGTATTCAGCAGCTAATAAGTACTGGAAGGATTAAGATTTTTTAATAGAAGTAATTTACAAATATGTTTAACTTTCTGCCACCAGTTGATTTAAAAGAAAAAAGGTTTTCACCGGAGTACCCCTTTAACATCCTTCTGAACCCAACAAAACTGACATAAAAAAAAATGATATATTAATATGTATTTTGTCAGTTTAGTTTCTGATACAAGCGCAGGGATAAGATGAAACATCGCCAATGATATTTTTCATAGTTTAGATCAATAGAAATACATTAGATCAATAGAAATACATTAGATCAATAGAAATACATTAGATCAATAGAAATACATTAGATCAATAGAAATACATTAGGCTGTCACCAGGCGAACACTGTCCACATTATATTGCGTTCAGGAGTTGGACAGCTCTGAGCAGCATGCTGCACCTTTCCACATGGCCACTAGATGGCAGTATTTTACTAACTATCACCGCAGTCAATACAACACACATTCCTTTAGACGTGAGTCTTTTATTTGCTGTGAGTCTTCCAAGTGTTTATTAGCTTTCCATGCCGCATATTTAACTGCAGTGAACTATGACAATAAGCCTAGAAGAGCCGAGCTTTGTTGTTACATGTTTAATGTTTATCGTGGTACTTACACAAGTGGAATGGGGCCAAGAAATATACCGTATTTTTCGCCGTATAAGACGCACTTTTTCTTCCCCAAAACTGGGGGGGAAAAGTCGGTGCGTCTTATACCGCGAATACACCCCTATCGCGGCGGTCCCTGCGGCCATCAACGGCTGGGACCCGCGGCTAATACAGGACATCACCGATTGCTGTGATGCCCTGTATTAACCCTTCAGACGCGGTGATCAAAGCTGACCGCCGCGTCTGAAGGGAAAGTGACACTAACCCGGCTGTTCAGCGATTTCACCCCGGCGGTCCCGAACAGCCCGACTGAATAGCTGGGTTAGTGCTTACAGGACACCGGGAGGGACCTTACCTGCCTCCTCGGTGTCTTCTCCGTTCAGGGATCCCCTGTATGGCCGGCGCTCTCCTTCCTCGTCATCACGTCGTCGCGTACGTGCGTCGGCGTGCGTAACGACGTGATAACGGCGACGGAGAGCGAGGATACCCGGCCGGCAGCAGAGACGTTCCGGAGCGACGGGGACACGGCGACAGCGATGGAGCAACATCCAGGGCAGCGGTGACGGGTCCGGAGCGGCGGGGACACGTGAGTATTACCTCCTATGCAGGGGTCTTCAACTGCGGACCTCCAGATGTTGCAAAACTACAACTCCCAGCATGCCCGGACAGCCGTTGGCTGTCCGGGCATGCTGGGAGTTGTAGTTTTGCAACATCTGGAGGTCCGCAGGTTGAAGACCACTATTGGGTTCAAAATCTTTTTATTTTTTTATTTTGCACCTATAAATTAGGTGCGTCTTATACGCTGGTGCATCCTGTAAGGCGAAAAATACGGTAAGTAAGCTATTTATTTTTATGTTTTATTAAACTCTTGATGACAAGATGTTATTCAAAATGAAAGGGAAGTTAAGACTAAGTTGTGTTACAGTCTGGGTCATAGATGGGGGGGGGGGGTCTTCTATCACTAGGTGAGTGTTGCACAAGACCCTCCATGTAATAGGACAGATTAACCCCTTAAGGACCAAGCATGTTTCTGTTTTTGCACTTTTGTTTTTTTTTTCTCGTTACCTTTTAAAAATCATAGCCCTTTCAATTTTGCACCTAAAAATCCATATGATGTCTTATTTTTTGCGCCACCAATTCTACTTTGTAATAACATCAGTCATTTTACCCAAAAATCTAAGGCGAAACAGGAAAAAAATCATTGTGTGGCAAAATTTTAGAAAAAACAAAATTTTGTAACTTTTGGGGGCTTCTGTTTCTAGGCAGTAAATTTTTTGGTAAAAATGACACCTTATCTTTATTCTGTAGGTTCATACGATTAAAATGATTCCCTACTTATATAGGTTTGATTTTGTTGTACTTTTGGAAAAAATCGACTGCATGCACAAAAATTAATACATTTAAAATTGCCCTATTCTGACCCCTATAACTTTTACATTTTTTCTCGTACGGGGCTCATATTTTGCACCATGATCTGAAGTTTTAATCCGTACCATTTTTGTTTTGATCGGACTTTTTGATCTCTTTTTATTCCTTTTTTTATGGAATAAAAAGTGACCAAAAATACGCTATTTTGGACTTTGGAATTTTTTTGCGCATACGCCATTGACCGTGCGGTTTAATTTACGATATATTTTTATAGTTCGGACATTTCCGCATGCGGCGATTCCACATGAAGGACGTGTATGTGTCCCACTGTATGTGTGCTTCCTCCCACTGTATGTGTGCTTCCTCCCACTGTATGTGTGCTTCCTCCCACTGTATGTGTGCTTCCTTCCACTGTATGTGTGCTTCCTCCCACTGTATGTGTGCTTCCTTCCACTGTATGTGTGCTTCCTCCCACTGTATGTGTGCTTCCTCCCACTGTATGTGTGCTTCCTCCCACTGTATGTGTGCTTCCTTCCACTGTATGTGTGCTTCCTCCCACTGTATGTGTGCTTCCTCCCACTGTATGTGTGCTTCCTCCCTCCTCCCATTGTATGTGTGCTTCCTCCTTCCTCCCACTGTATGTGAGCTTCCTCCCTCCTCCCACTGTATGTGTGCTTCCTCCCTCCTCCCACTGTATATATGCTCCTCCCTCCTCCCACAGTATGTGTGCTCCTCCCTCCTCCCACTGTATGTGTGCTTCCTCCCTCCTCCCACTGTATATATGCTCCTCCCTCCTCCCACTGTATGTGTGCTCCTCCCTCCTCCCACTGTATGTGTGCTTCCTCCCTCCTCCCACTGTATATATGCTCCTCCCTCCTCCCACAGTATGTGTGCTCCTCCCTCCTCCCACTGTATGTGTGCTTCCTCCCTCCTCCCACTGTATATATGCTCCTCCCTCCTCCCACTGTATGTGTGCTCCTCCCTCCTCCCACTGTATGTGTGCTCCTCCCTCCTCCCACTGTATATATGCTCCTCCCTCCTCCCACTATATGTGTGCTTCCTCCCTCCTCCCACTGTATGTGTGCTTCCTCCCTCCTCCCACTGTATGTGTGCTTCCTCCCTCCTCCTACTGTATGTGTGCTTCCTCCCTCCTCCCACTGTATGTGTGCTCCTCCCTCCTCCCACTGTATGTGTGCTCCTCCCTCCTCCCACTGTATGTGTGCTCCTCCCTCCTCCCACTGTATGTGTGCTCCTCCCTCCTCCCACTGTATGTGTGCTCCTCCCTCCTCCCACTGTATGTGTGCTCCTCCCTCCTCCCACTGTATGTGTGCTCCTCCCTCCTCCCACTGTATGTGTGCTCCTCCCTCCTCCCACTGTATGTGTGCTCCTCCCTCCTCCCACTGTATGTGTGCTTCCTCCCTCCTCCCACTGTATGTGTGCTTCCTCCCTCCTCCCACTGTATGTGTGCTCCTCCCTCCTCCCACTGTATGTGTGCTCCTCCCTCCTCCCACTGTATGTGTGCTCCTCCCTCCTCCCACTGTATGTGTGCTTCCTCCCTCCTCCTACTGTATGTGTGCTTCCTCCCTCCTCCCACTATATGTGTGCTTCCTCCCTCCTCCCACTGTATGTGTGCTCCTCCCTCCTCCCACTGTATGTGTGCTCCTCCCTCCTCCCACTGTATGTGTGCTCCTCCCTCCTCCCACTGTATGTGTGCTCAGCTACACTGGAGGTAACCGGGAGGACGCTGTGATCGGACCTAATGCTGCTGTAATTGCCCACTGTCCCCTGGTTTTGCTCATCTGGCACAGGTAGGTTTAGTGTTAGGTCCTGTGCCACTTGAGAAACCTTGGCGTTGGTGCGGGCTCAGGTATGTCCTTCATATAAGGATATAGTGGATAATGTCTCTATTTTTACATCATTTTGAGGGTTAGTCATATGTCACTGTCCACATCTACCACAGTAGTGACCGATATTCCTGTATTATACTAAATGTTACATGTCCACACCTTTCATCTGGTGTAGGAGGCCATTGTGGCACTTGTAGTCCGCTGGGGATCGCCCTAAGCAACAGACCACAAGTGCAGGATCTGCTCCCCCAGCATAAATGCACAACTTCATTTGCAGTTGAGCACCTTCTGCTTTTTTGAGACCACGTTTTTTCTTTTTGTTTGACATGTAGATGTATGCAGAAAAATGCTTGTGGGAAGAAACATCTTGATTTCTTGGAGAGCTCGAGCTCTAATGTGAAATCGTATCTTCTGCAAGTCTTTTCTCATATGTGGTCTCACAGAGAGGCTAAGTGCACATCTGCATTGTTCAGGGAGCTCAGTTTGCAAAATCAGATGGAGTAGCAAAAAAAAAACTTCAAGAAGTTGGGAGTTGTAGTTTTGCAACATCTGGAGGTCCGCAGGTTGGAGACCACTGCACTAGGGAGTGCTCCTAAGCTCAGCTTGTGACTTGTATAAAAGACACCTGTCCACAGAAGCCATCCGTCAATCAGATCCCAATCTCTCCACCATGGCCAAGACCAAAGAGATGTCCAAGGATGTCAGGGAGCAGATTGTAGACCTACGCAAGGCTGGAATTGGCTACAGTTATGGGCAAGTAGAAGTACGTTTTACTGTACAAAACAGCTGTAGCCCCTCCTTCCCATCCCTGCTACTGCCTGTCCTCCCCCATTATGTATCTGATGTCCGGAATAAAGCAGACTATTTACCGCATGGAACAGGTGTGACGCTTTTTCTTCCAAAGTTTGTACCATTGTGTTTCTGTTACCTAAGCGATGTTCATTGTGATTTTAACATATTTTCTCACAATTATTTGAGCTGCAATGATTAATTATCCAATAATTGCAATCCGATTCGATGTTAAGCAAAAAAGTTGATAAATCAAAATAGATGTAAAATCGCTGGCTCACGGAAGCAGACCGCAAACACCAGAGACCACAGGGGCACAACGGAAGCAGACCGCAAACACCAGAGACCACAGGGGCAGAACGGAAGCAGACCGCAAACACCAGAGACCACAGGGGCACAACGGAAGCAGACCACAAACACCAGAGACCACAGGGGCACAACGGAAGCAGACAGCAAACACCAGAGACCACAGGGGCACAACGGAAGCAGACCGCAAACACCAGAGACCACAGGGGCACAACGGAAGCAGACCACAAACACCAGAGACCACAGGGGCACAACGGAAGCAGACAGCAAACACCAGAGACCACAGGGGCACAACGGAAGCAGACCGCAAACACCAGAGACCACAGGAGCACAACGGAAGCAGACCGCAAACACCAGAGACCACAGGGGCAGAACGGAAGCAGACCACAAACACTAGAGACCACAGGGGCACAACGGAAGCAGACTGCAAACACCAGAGACCACAGGAGCACAACGGAAGCAGACCGCAAACACCAGAGACCACAGGAGCACAACGGAAGCAGACCGCAAACACCAGAGACCACAGGGGCAGAACGGAAGCAGACCACAAACACTAGAGACCACAGGGGCACAACGGAAGCAGACTGCAAACACCAGAGACCACAGGAGCACAACGGAAGCAGACCGCAAACACCAGAGACCACAGGGGCACAACGGAAGCAGACAGCAAACACCAGAGACCACAGGGGCACAACGGAAGCAGACCGCAAACACCAGAGACCACAGGGGCACAACGGAAGCAGACCGAAAACGCCAGAGACCACAGGGGCACAACGGAAGCAGACCGCAAACGCCAGAGACCACAGGGGCACAACGGAAGCAGACAGCAAACACCAGAGACCACAGGGGCACAACGGAAGCAGACCGCAAACACCAGAGACCACAGGGGCACAACGGAAGCAGACAGCAAACACCAGAGACCACAGGGACACAACGGAAGCAGACCGCAAGCACCAGAGACCACAGGGGCCCAACGGAAGCAGACCGCAAACACCAGAGACCACAGGGGCACAACGGAAGCAGACGGCTAACACCAGAGACCACAGGGGCCCAAAGGAAGCAGACCGCTAACACCAGAGACCACAGGGGCCCAAAGGAAGCAGACCGCAAACACCAGAGACCACAGGGGCACAACGGAAGCAGACCGCAAACACCAGAGACCACAGGGGCACAACGGAAGCAGACAGCAAACACCAGAGACCACAGGGGCACAACGGAAGCAGACAGCAAACACCAGAGACCACAGGGGCACAACGGAAGCAGACAGCAAACACCAGAGACCACAGGGGCACAACGGAAGCAGACCACAGGAGCACAACGGAAGCAGACCGCAAACACCAGAGACCACAGGGGCACAACGGAAGCAGACAGCAAACACCAGAGACCACAGGGACACAACGGAAGCAGACCGCAAGCACCAGAGACCACAGGGGCACAACGGAAGCAGACCGCAAAAATTGGCTACAGTTATGGGCAAGTAGAAGTACGTTTTACTGTACAAAACAGCTGTAGCCCCTCCTTCCCATCCCTGCTACTGCCTGTCCTCCCCCATTATGTATCTGATGTCCGGAATAAAGCAGACTATTTACCGCATGGAACAGGTGTGACGCTTTTTCTTCCAAAGTTTGTACCATTGTGTTTCTGTTACCTAAGCGATGTTCATTGTGATTTTAACATATTTTCTCACAATTATTTGAGCTGCAATGATTAATTATCCAATAATTGCAATCCGATTCGATGTTAAGCAAAAAAGTTGATAAATCAAAATAGATGTAAAATCGCTGGCTCACGGAAGCAGACCGCAAACACCAGAGACCACAGGGGCACAACGGAAGCAGACCGCAAACGCCAGAGACCACAGGGGCAGAACGGAAGCAGACCGCAAACACCAGAGACCACAGGGGCACAACGGAAGCAGACCACAAACACCAGAGACCACAGGGGCACAACGGAAGCAGACAGCAAACACCAGAGACCACAGGGGCACAACGGAAGCAGACCGCAAACACCAGAGACCACAGGAGCACAACGGAAGCAGACCGCAAACACCAGAGACCACAGGGGCAGAACGGAAGCAGACCACAAACACTAGAGACCACAGGGGCACAACGGAAGCAGACTGCAAACACCAGAGACCACAGGAGCACAACGGAAGCAGACCGCAAACACCAGAGACCACAGGGGCACAACGGAAGCAGACCACAGGAGCACAACGGAAGCAGACCGCAAACACCAGAGACCACAGGGGCACAACGGAAGCAGACAGCAAACACCAGAGACCACAGGGACACAACGGAAGCAGACCGCAAGCACCAGAGACCACAGGGGCACAACGGAAGCAGACCGCAAACACCAGAGACCACAGGGGCACAACGGAAGCAGACCGCTAACATCAGAGACCACAGGGTCCCAAAGGAAGCAGACCGCTAACACCAGAGACCACAGGGGCCCAAAGGAAGCAGACCGCAAACACCAGAGACCACAGGGGAACAACGGAAGCAGACCGCAAACACCAGAGACCACAGGGGCACAACGGAAGCAGAGTGCAAACACCAGAGAACACAGGTGCACAACGGAAGCAGACAGCAAACACCAGAGACCACAGGGGCACAACGGAAGCAGACCACAAACACCAGAGACCACAGGGGCCACACGGAAGCAGACCGCAAACACCAGAGACCACAGGGGCACAACGGAAGAAGACCGCAAACACCAGAGACCACAGGGGCACAATGGAAGCAGACCGCAAACACCAGAAACCACAGGGGCACAACGGAAGCAGACCGCAAACACCAGAGACCACAGGGGCACAACGGAAGCAGAGTGCAAACACCAGAGAACACAGGTGCACAACGGAAGCAGACAGCAAACACCAGAAACCACAGGGGCACAACGGAAGCAGACCGCAAACATCAGAGACCACAGGGGCACAACGGAAGCAGACCGCAAACACCAGAAACCACAGGGGCACAACGGAAGCAGATCGCAAACACCAGAGACCACAGGGGCACAACGGAAGCAGACCGCAAATACCAGAGACCACAGGGGCACAACGGAAGCAGACCGCAAACACCAGAGACCACAGGGTCACAACGGAAGCAGACCGCAAACACCAAAAAACACAGGGGCACAACGGAAGCAGACCGCAAACACCAGAAACCACAGGGGCACAATGGAAGCAGACCACAAACACCAGAGACCACAGGGGCACAACGGAAGCAGACTGCAAACACCAGAGACCACAGGTGCACAACGGAAGCAGACCGCAAACACCAGAGACCACAGGGGCACAACAGAAGCAGACCACAAACACCAGAGACCACAGGAGCACAACGGAAGTAGACCGCAAACATCAGAGACCACAGGGGCACAACGGAAGCAGACAGCAAACACCAGAAACCATAGGGGCACAACGGAAGCAGACAGCAAACACCAGAGACCACAGGGGCACAACGGAAGCAGATCACAAACAGCAGAGACCACAGGGGCACAACGGAAGCAGATCACAAACACCAGAGACCACAGGGGAACAACGGAAGCAGATCACAAACACCAGAAACCACAGGGGCACAACGGAAGCAGACAGCAAACACCAGAGACCACAGGGACACAACGGAAGCAGACCGCAAACACCAGAGACCACAGGGGCACAACGGAAGCAGACTGCAAACACCAGAAACCACAGGGGCACAACGGAAGCAGACCGCAAACACCAGAGACCACAGGGGCACAACGGAAGCAGACTGCAAATACCAGAAACCACAGGGCACAACGGAAGCAGATCGCAAACACCAGAGACCACAGGGCCACAACAGAAGCATACCACAAACACCAGAGACCACAGGGGCACAACGGAAGCAGACAGCAAACACCAGAGACCACAGGGGCACAACGGAAGCAGACAGCAAACACCAGAGACTACAGGGGCACAACGGAAGCAGACTGCAAACACCAGAGACCACAGGGGCACAACGGAAGCAGACCGCAAACACCAGAGACCACAGGGGCACAACGGAAGCAGACCGCAAACACCAGAGACCACAGGGGCACAACGGAAGCAGACAGCAAACACCAGAAACCACAGGGGCACAACGGAAGCAGACCGCAAACATCAGAGACCACAGGGGCACAACGGAAGCAGACCGCAAACACCAGAAACCACAGGGGCACAACGGAAGCAGATCGCAAACACCAGAGACCACAGGGGCACAACGGAAGCAGACCGCAAATACCAGAGACCACAGGGGCACAACGGAAGCAGACCGCAAACACCAGAGACCACAGGGTCACAACGGAAGCAGACCGCAAACACCAAAAAACACAGGGGCACAACGGAAGCAGACCGCAAACACCAGAAACCACAGGGGCACAATGGAAGCAGACCACAAACACCAGAGACCACAGGGGCACAACGGAAGCAGACTGCAAACACCAGAGACCACAGGTGCACAACGGAAGCAGACCGCAAACACCAGAGACCACAGGGGCACAACAGAAGCAGACCACAAACACCAGAGACCACAGGAGCACAACGGAAGTAGACCGCAAACATCAGAGACCACAGGGGCACAACGGAAGCAGACAGCAAACACCAGAAACCATAGGGGCACAACGGAAGCAGACAGCAAACACCAGAGACCACAGGGGCACAACGGAAGCAGATCACAAACAGCAGAGACCACAGGGGCACAACGGAAGCAGATCACAAACACCAGAGACCACAGGGGCACAACGGAAGCAGATCACAAACAGCAGAGACCACAGGGGAACAACGGAAGCAGATCACAAACACCAGAAACCACAGGGGCACAACGGAAGCAGACAGCAAACACCAGAGACCACAGGGACACAACGGAAGCAGACCGCAAACATCAGAGACCACAGGGGCACAACGGAAGCAGACTGCAAACACCAGAAACCACAGGGGCACAACGGAAGCAGACCGCAAACACCAGAGACCACAGGGGCACAACGGAAGCAGACTGCAAATACCAGAAACCACAGGGCACAACGGAAGCAGATCGCAAACACCAGAGACCACAGGGCCACAACAGAAGCATACCACAAACACCAGAGACCACAGGGGCACAACGGAAGCAGACAGCAAACACCAGAGACCACAGGGGCACAACGGAAGCAGACAGCAAACACCAGAGACTACAGGGGCACAACGGAAGCAGACCGCAAACACCAGAGACCACAGGGGCACAACGGAAGCAGACCGCAAACACCAGAGACCACAGGGGCACAACGGAAGCAGACCGCAAACACCAGAGACCACAGGGGCACAACGGAAGCAGACCGCAAACACCAGAAACCACAGGGGCACAACGGAAGCAGACCGCATACACCAGAGACCACAGGGGCACAACGGAAGCAGGGTGACGTGGCCCACTGACCCCGAAACATGCAAGGAAGCAGAGAACATGACACAGTTGCAAATGCCTAATGCTGTGGGACTTGGAATACTGCAGGACTTGTCCCTGTGTGCCTGTCACTTGACCCACCCTCAGCGCTCAATTTTAACTTGTTAACGGTATTTGACATCAACTGAGAGATCATAGATGAGATCATAGGTCTGCAGATCAGGGGTATCTCAACCAGTGCTGTGCGATACTGTCAGCAGATCAGGGGTATCTCAGCCAGTGATGTGCGATACCGTCAGCAGATCAGGGGTATCTCAACCAGTGATGTGCAATACTGTCAGCAGATCAGGGGTATCGCAACCAGTGATGTGCGATACTATCAGCAGATCTGGGGTATCTCAGCCAGTGATGTGTGGCACTGTCAGCAGATTAGGGGTATCTCAACCAGTGATGTGCGATACTGTCAGCAGATTAGGGGTATCTCAGCCAGTGATGTGTGGTACTGTCAGCAGATCAGGGGTATCTCAGCCAGTGATGTGTGGTACTGTCAGCAGATCAGGGGTATCTCAGCCAGTGATGTGTGGTACTGTCAGCAGATCAGGGGTATCTCAGTCAGTGATGTGTGGCACTGTCAGCTGATCAGGGGTATCTCAACCAGTGATGCGTGATGCCATCTGCAGATCTTGGGTATCTCAGCCTGATCACACATCAGGATGAGGTACATCACGAGATCTTCACACAGTATCACACATCAGGGTGAGTTACCCAAGATCACAGTATCACACATTAAGATGAGATACATCAGCTCAGCAGTAAGTCATATATATATATCAGGCTTAGATACCTCATATCTGCAGACGATATCACACAAGAAGTTACGTTTTATGGGAAGTTGATGTAAAGGGATCTCGTGCCCTAGGTTTGTGTAACAATTAGACATATGAGGGGAGATTCATCAAAACCTGCGAAGAGGAAAAGTCAACCAGTTGCCCATAGCAACCAATCCGATCACTTATTTTTCAGAGGCCTTTTCCAAAATGAAAGAATCGGGCTTAGCTTTTTCTCGGCACAAGTTGTAATACATCCCCCCCCCATAGTGCTTATACTTTGGCTCGTAGGAGTAGATAGAACGTATATATGCAGCGTGTATATGGCTGCTGTGCAAAAGAACTGGAAGCTGAAACGCGTGAGAAGTTAGACCAAGTCATGGCATGGGAGCATTTCATGTTACATATACACAGGATCTCGCTATTTTGCCAAAAGTTCAATATTTTTGCTCATTTTTCTGCATCCACCAACTCAAAGGGTTGTCAATGTCATCCTTATAAGAGTGTGAACAAAACATCAGTGTGAATGGGTCTCCACAAGACCCGTTCACACTGCAGAATATCAGCGCCACTGAAATTGTTCCGCACAAAGAAAGAACATGTTCATTCTTTGCGCGGATTCCGCGAGCTCTGCATAGCTGTCAATGGTGATGGCCCAATGCCCCGCGGCCCTAGCACCGAAGTATTTTTGGTGGCCGCCGCCAGATGGAATCTCCGCTCGCTGAATTAAGCGAGCGGAAATTCCGCAGTGTGAACGCACCCTAAGGAGAGCGGATTCTCAGCCAAATAGGAATACTACACTGCTGCATTCCTTATTTGTGTTCTTCTCCTCCATCTGTTACCTCTGCGTCCTCCGCACTGCTGCCACCAGACTCAAGGAGAGAGAGTCAAGTATGGATGATGTTAAAGCGTTACTGTCGTTAGAAACAACTTTTTTTTGCTAAAGATGTGAAATTAATAAAAAAAAATTTAAAAAGACAACCACTAGGGGTCTCTGTCTCATTAATTTTGAAAACGAGCCCTGGTATCCAAGGCTCTTTGGTCCTCAATACTACAAAAATTCTGGGGGGGGGGGGGGGGGGGGGGAGTGGGTGTGGGGTTTTCTTTCTCCCCTGCTGGCACCGGTGCTTTCAACTGGAGAACATTTGTGAGATTCAGACAGATTGCAGCCTCTTCAGATGAGGAGTAGAAAATCAAGCGCTCCAGAGGGTAATATTGTTAAAGGGGTACTCCGGTGGAAAACCTTTTTTTTTTTTTATCAACTGGTGCCAGAAAGTTAAACAGATTTGTAAATTACTTCTATTAAAAAATAGTAATCCTTCCAGTACTTATTAGCTGCTGAATACTACAGAGGAAATTATTTTCTTTTTGGAACACAGAGCTCTCTGCTGACATCATGACCACAGTGCTCTCTGCTGACATCTCTGTCCATTTTAAGAACTGTCCAGAATAGGAGAAAATCCCCATAACAAACATATGCTGCTCTGGACAGTTTCTAAAATGGACAGAGATGTCAGCAGAGAGCACTGTGCTGGTGATGTCAGCAGAGAGCTCTGTGTTCCAAAAAGAAACTAATTAACTCTGTAGTATGCAGCAGCTAATAAGTACAGTGACCCCCCCAACCTCCGACTGCCCTGACGTACGATAATGTCAACATGCGATGGCCTCTCAGAGGCAGCATCAACATACGATGCTTTTGTATGTCGGGGCCATCGCATAAACGGCTATCTGGTAGCGCAGACTGCTTCAGCTGCCGCCGGATAGCCATTTACAGTGCCCCGTGTGGTCCGCTGACTATTCACCCTGTGTAGAACTTGACTCTCGACGGTATGAAGAAGATGAAGAACTTGGTTCTTTGCTGTACGTAGAGGATGATGCACCTGACTCTTTGCTGTACACAGAAAATGATGAACTTGACTCTTTAGGCTCCTCCTCCTTGGGTACGCTGGTGTAGGCTTTAGTAGCAGACCTTGTCGGCCTCAAGTTGAAGGGGTCAGACTCCCAATCCGTTGACGGGAAATATTTGAAGGGAAGCTGTGTTGGGGCTGTTGGTCTGGTGACCGCTGCAGCCCATTCTCCATGAAGGCTCTGGACGGGGGTGTACTCCACAATTTCACCCACCTCCAAAGTGTAGAACTTCTTATGGAGATATGGCCTTTGCACTGCTCGCCGGTTTATGAGGATGGTCTGCCCAGTGTGGCAGTCAAGGAGTGTCCCATAACCTCTGACCTTGTCGAACTTGGTTATAGTTGCTCTTCTCCTTTCTAATGGCTCCTCCCCTTCTCGGGGGTGATCCCATTTACGGATGTACAATGCCTCCATTTCTTTGGTATTTTCTTGATACCGCACTCTTTCTTCATGAGGCAAATGTACATGCTTTGGAGCATAGAGTTCTTTGTGTCGGGCCTTTAGCTTTTCCATCAACTCAGCCAGCTCGGCTTCTTGACGGGCCCTTTCCCTTTCTGCAGTTGGGATTGGTGGGAGTGTCTTCCCAGGTAATGGTTGAAGTACTCTGTGCATGTACTCGATCAGCTCCGGCTCATCTCCGATCACCCATTGCGGTAATTTTGGTGAGCACGGTCGTGCACTTGGCAAGCTTGATCAAGGAATGACCTCAGGGCTGGAGGAGGAAGAATAGGCCGCCTCTGGCGGGGTACTCACAGCAGACTCCTCCGACGGGATCTCGGCCCACGAGCCCCAGGTCCTGTGGTGAGGGGACAATCTCACCGGTGACGCACCTCCAGGTGTCCCTGCACTGTTCGCTGGAGGCGTCTCTGGCCAATCGTCGTCATCATCAGGCAGTGGGGGAAGATTGCAGGCCCCCTCTTCGTCTAATGATAACCGCTGCAGACGGTCAGCAAGCTCTTGAAAAAGTTGGGCTGTGACTGCCACAACTTTCCGTGTTTCCGGCGCCATTTTGCCAACTTGACCACGTGGAACGCTGCTCTCCGCCATGTCTGTATCCTCCGGCTCTTTCTGCACACTGGAGAGGTTGCTCTGTGTGCCGTCTTTTATAGTGGGCTTCTCTAAAATGGCGCTGGGCAAAAAGGACACTATCGGTGCAGCCCCGACTTCTGGTCCCTCCTGCATCTCTGAGTTCCCTTTCGGCTGGGATACAGCAACTTGGCGTCCACGCCCAGTGGCGGGGCGTGGCGCAGCGCAGGATTTCTTTGCGCGCTTTTCCGGCACCAGTTCGGCTCCGCCTGTGCTGACCAGACCAGAGGATCGCAGCATTAGCTCATAACGCAGTTTACACATTTTAACTGTAGACAGATCTTCGCCTCCCCCCTTACTTTTCTCTTGGCCCCCTTGTATGATGCACTACAAGCACCGTTCCTGTACACAGCAACACATGAATAAAGTTATTTTCTTAGGGGGGAGTACACTTTCACTAGTGGCGATGGTAGGCACACACCCGAATCCTGTTCGTGATGCCAAAAAGGCTTTGTGGTAGCCCTTGGGGGGGTGTATGGTAGGGATGGTAGGATGTTGGTATATGAGGGGTTAATATTAACCCAGTCACTTGTGACGCCAGGGTGAGGGCTGGTATGCTGAATCTATGTTCCAGCCTATCACCGCCCTTCCCAGAAGCGATAGGTGCAATGAAATGACTGAAGGTCCACAAGCAGATTTACCTTGAACTTCAATAACTTTACTGCAGTGCTTGCAATATCCAATACGTAATAACAGTTTCTTAATACAGTTCTTTGGTTGCTTAGCGACTGGCAGAAGTTGCGGACCTTGCATAAGACTTATAGTCTCTGAACTTAGGGATTGATGTGCAGATCCGTCCGGATTTAGGGGAAATATTGGGTCCGGTGATACTGCAGAGTGCTTAGGGGATGACACACTCTATAATTTAGATCATTCAGCCGTTGCCGCAAGGCTCAGGCCTAACTCACTGCGATTACTGCAATACAGGTCCTTTTCTGATGAAAGCCAGGAGCAAGAGAGCGATAAGATGTCCGCCGCTCCCTTATATGGACAGGAGGCGTGGCGATTTTGATTGGTCCGTACGTCTGCCACTCACTTTACATGGTATCATGGGATTGCTTACGTCACAGGATCTATTTACATTGCAAAACCCAAAATGAGGCTAGAGATACCAAAGTGAGGCCTGGAACGCATCCAGAATGAGACTTGGAACGCATCACATGACCCGAAGGCCCTGCGACACCATGGAAACAAGTAATTAACCATTTATATACAGAAATAATACTATATACATTATTCTATGGACAAATTAGAAATCTATATACTATAATAGAGGCGACTAGGGGCGGACCGACTAACAGAGATTACTAAGTCCTAGGGACTCTGGCTACGGGGACCCATAGATAAATAAGTACCGTATGAAATGCGGTACTGGGACACCACACAACCAATAGGAAAGTAGTTAGTTGAAAGATTTAATCACGCATGCACATTTTGCGAATTTAATTACGAATTCAGCATGGGGAAAAAAAAGTGAACGAATATGCAAAATTCGCGAATATAGGACGAATGTTCGTCCATATATTCGCGAGATATCACAAATTTGAAAATGGCCTATGGTCTAGTCGTGATGCTGCATTCCTGGGGAGAGCCTGGACCCCATACAGGAGATGGTGGTGAGGGGGGGGGGGGGGGGGGCATGGCCACCACTGAATTTTTTCAAGAAAATGAAGTATTTCTCACAGGAAAGTATTGCAGTAACACATGTTTTGCTATACACATGTTTATTCCCTTTGTGTGTATTGGAACTAAACTAAAAAAGGGAGGAAAAAAAAAATCCAAACTCCAAAAATGGGCTGGACAAAATTATTGGCACCCTTTCAAAATTGTGGAAAAATAAGTTTGTTTCAAACATATGATGCTCCTTTAAACTCACCTGGGGCAATATATTAGAAATCACACCTGAAATCAGATAAAAAGGAGAGAAGTTCACTTAGTCTTTGCACTGTGTGTCTGTGTGTACCACACTAAGCATGGACAACAGAAAGAGGAGAAGAGAACTGTCTGAGGACTTGAGAACCAAAATTGTGGAAAAATATCAACAATCTCAAGGTTACAAGTCCATCTCCAGAGATCTAGATTTGCCTTTGTCCACAGTGCGCAACATTATCAAGAAGTTTACAACCCATGGCACTGTAGATAATCTCCCTGGGCGTGGAAGGAAGACAAACATTAATGAAAGGTGTCAACGCAGGATAGTCCGGATGGTGGATAAGCAGCCCCAAACAAGTTCCAAAGATATTCAAGCTGTCCTGCAGGCTGAGGGAGCATCAGTGTCAGCGCGAACTATCCGTCCACATTTAAATGAAATGAAACGCTATGGAGGAGACCCAGGAGGACCCCACTATGGAGGAGACCCAGGAGGACCCCACTATGGAGGAGACCCAGGAGGACCCCACTATGGAGGAGACCCAGGAGGATCCCACTATGGAGGAGACCCAGGAGGATCCCACTATGGAGGAGACCCAGGAGGACCCCACTATGGAGGAGACCCAGGAGGACCCCACTATGGAGGAGACCCAGGAGGACCCCACTATGGAGGAGACCCAGGAGGTCCCCACTATGGAGGAGACCCAGGAGGACCCCACTATGGAGGAGACCCAGGAGGACCCCACTATGGAGGAGACCCAGGAGGACCACACTATGGCAGGAGACCCAGGAGGACCACACTATGGCAGGAGACCCAGGAGGACCCCACTATGGAGGAGACCCAGGAGGACCCCACTGCTGACACAGAGACATATAAAAACAAGACTACATTTTACCAAAATGAACTTGAGCAACCAAAATCCTTCTGGGAAAACGTCTTGTGGACAGATGAGACCAAGATAGATCTTTTTTGTAAAGCAAATCATTCTACTGTTTATCAAAAACGGAATGAGACCTACAAAGAAAAGAACACAGAACCTACAGTGACATATGGGGGAGGTCAGTGATGTTTTGGGTTGTTTTGCTGCCTCTGGCACTGGGGGCCTTGAATGTGTACAAGACATCATGAAATCTGAGGATTACCAATGGATTTTGGGTCGCACTGTACAGCCCAGTGTCAGAAAGCTGGGTTTGTGTCCGAGATCTTGGGTCTTCCAGCAGGACAATGACCCCAAACATACGTCAAAAAGCCTCAGAAATGGATGACAACAAAGCGCTGGAGAGTTCTGAAGTGTCAGCAATGAGTCCAGATCTAATTCCCATTGATCCCCTGTGGAGAGATCTTATAATTACTGTTGGGAAAAGGCGCCGTCCAATAAGAGACCTGGAGCAGTTTGTAAAGGAAGAGTGGTCCAACATTCCGTCTGAGAGGTGTAAGAAGCTTATTGATGGTTATAGGAAGAGTGCTCCAACATTCCGTCTGAGAGGTGTAAGAAGCTTATTGATGGTTATAGGAAGAGTGCTCCAACATTCCGGCTGAGAGGTGTAAGAAGCTTATTGATGGTTATAGGAAGAGTGGTCCAACATTCCGGCTGAGAGGTGTAAGAAGCTTATTGATGGTTATAGGAAGAGTGGTCCAACATTCCGGCTGAGAGGTGTAAGAAGTTTATTGATGCTTATAGGAAGACACTGATTTCACTTTTTTTTCCCAAAGGATGTGCAACCAAATATTAAGTTAAGGGGCCAATAATTTTGTCCGGACCATTTTTGGAGTTTGGTGACATTATGTCCAATTTGCTTTTTTCCCTCCTTTTTTGGTTTAGTTCCAATACACACAAAGGGAATAAACATGCGTATAACAAAACGTGTGTTACTGCAATCCTTTCCTGTGAGAAATACTTCATTTTCTAGAATGGGCGCCAACATTTACGGCCATGACTGTATATGTCCATTGTCGTTATGGGTTTAGAGTACAGATAAAGCACAAGGCTACGATATACAGTAACCGCACTACGTCGGCGCACCCTTAACCGGTGGGAAATGTTTTACAGTGCTCCTCAGTTGTTGCCGGTTGTCACTTTTATCAATATTTGGCAGAATTCTCCTCATCTAAGGCAATGCAGATATTCAGTCTTCCTGTTATTTGTTATTCTGGGAAGGAGGCCAAGTCACAACTTATGTTCCAGTAATGACAGGAGCCGTCATGATCTGTAATTTTTATGGTTGAGGTCGATGAATGACGAGGACTGAAACGACACGATCTGATGACAAAGTGATTCCAGGCTTCAGCCGCTCACTTCAAGTTACACAACAAAGAAAGTGCAAACACTTAGGAACGAGACAAGTGGGATTCAGGCTCTGCCAAGGCTCCTCTCATGCACTTCTGTGCTGAAGGTCGGCTGCTAGTCTGAAATAGGATTAAAGGGGTACTCCGGCCCCAAGGCATCTTATCCCCTATGCAAAGGATAGGGGATTAGATGTCTGATCGTGGGGGACCCCCACAATCTAGCATGCAGCACACACCTGAATGCACTGCAGGAAGCGCTGAAAGCTCTCAGTGTTATGCCTCCACACCTCGGGGACGGAGTGTCGTGACGTCACGACTCCGTCCCCCGTGGGACATCACGTCCCACCCCCTCAATGCAAGTCTATGGGAGGGGGCGTGACGGCCGTCACGCCCCCTCCCCTAGACTTGCATTGAGGGGGAGGGACGTGATGTCACACGGGGCGGAGTCGTGACATCACGATACTCCGTCCCCATGGTCAGGAGGCATAACACAATTCCAGTGCTTCCTGCAGTGCATACAGGTGTGTGCTGCATGCTAGATTGCGGGGGTCCCCCACGATCAGACATCGTATCCCCTATCCTTTGGATAAGGTATAAGATGTCTTGGGGCCGGAGTACCCCTTTAAAGGGGTACTCCCATGGAAAACTTTTTTTTTTTTTTTAATTAACTGGTGCCAGAAAGTTAAACAGATTTGTAAATGACTTCTATTAAAAAAGCTTAAGCCTTCCAGTACTTTTTAGGGGCTGTATACTACAGAGGAAATGCCTTACTTTTTAGATTTCTCTGATGTCACGACTAGAGATGAGCGAACTTACAGTAAATTCGATTCGTCACAAACTTCTCAGCTCGGCAGTTGATGACTTTTCTTGCATATATTAGTTTTCAGGTGCTCCGGTGGGCTGGAAAAGGTGGATACAGTCCTAAAGAGACTCTTTCCTAGGAATGTATCCACCTTTTCCAGCCCACCGGAGCACCTGAAGGCTGAACTAATTTACGCAGGAAAATCCATCAACTGCCGAGCCGAGAAGTTCATGACGAATCGAATTTACTGTAAGTTCGCTCAGTTCGCTCATTTCTAGTCACGACCACAGTGCTCTCTGCTGTCCATTTTAGGAACTGTCCAGAGCAGGAGAAAATCCCCATAGCAAACATATGCTGCTCTGGACAGTTCCTAAAATGGACAGCAGAGGTCAGCAGAGAGCACTGTGGTCGTGACATCAGAGAAATCTAAAAAGTAAAGCATTTCCTCTGTAGTATACAGCCCCTAAAAAGTACTGGAAGGATTAGGATTTTTTAATAGAAGTCATTTACAAATCTGTTTAACTTTCTGGCACCAGTTGATTAAAAAAATAAATAAATAAATAAAAAATTTCTACGGGAGTACCCCTTTAAGGTTGGTGCAACATGTCCCTAGTATCAGGCGTATTGTACCAGTCACATTATCACTAGTCGTGGCAGAGAATATCTTCACTAAGCTTTGCGCGCTACCATTTTGATGGCTGCTTTGCAGAAAATTCTCAGGAAAGATGCTAAAAATAGTGAATGCTCAGAACACGGCTGTTTAACCCCTGATGCACCGAATTTTTTTATTTTTATTTTTTCGTTTAATTTTTTTTTTATTCCTCTCCTTTTAAAAGCGATAACTTATCATTTCCCATCGACAGAGCCGCACGAGGCTTGTTTTTCTGCCAAATCAATTGTACTTTGTAATGACACGGCTCGTTTATACCACAAAATCTATAACAAGAAGAAAAAAAAAGTTGTGTAGTAAAATGGAATAACAAAAAATGCAATTTTGTTACTTTTTGAGGGCGGTGCATTTTATGGTCACAATGATAGGTTATGTTTTTTTCTGTGCATCAATAGGATTAAAATACCCATTTTACATTGGTTTTGGTTTTATTTTATCCCCCCTCCCCCCCCCAAAGAAAAAAAAATACAAACTTAAAAAATTTTTTTTTTTTTTTTATCGATACCATTTTTGTTTGTATGAGACTTTTTTTTTTTTAGCACTTGTCTCTGATTTAGCACTGTCTATGACAGTGGTCTCCAACCT
Source organism: Hyla sarda (assembly GCF_029499605.1). Lineage (NCBI taxonomy): Eukaryota > Metazoa > Chordata > Amphibia > Anura > Hylidae > Hyla > Hyla sarda. Next base: position 443,054,674 of record NC_079191.1, on the reverse strand, counting down.
GCGGAGTTCCAGATGTTGCAAAACTACAACTCCCAGCATGCCCGGACAGCCAACGGCTGTCCGGGCATGCTGGGAGTTGTAGTTTTGCAACATCTGGAGGTCTGCAGTTTGGAGACCGCTGGTCTATGATTTAGCTGAGCTCATGTCATGGTCCCTGATGATGTGCATGACATACATGTAAGGGTTAAAGGGGTATTCCAGGAAAAAAAACTTTTTATTTTATTTTATTTTTTTTAAATCAACTGGCTCCAGAAAGTTAAACAGATTTGTAATTTACTTCTATTAAAAAAAATCTTAATCCTTCCAATAATTATCAGCTGCTGAAGTTGAGTTGTTCTTATCTGTCTGGAAACAGTGCTCTCTGCTGACATCTCTGCTTGTCTCGGGAACTGCGCAGAGTAGAAGAGGTTTGCTATGGGGATTTGCTTCTACTCTGGACAGTTCCCGAGACAGGTGTCATCAGAGAGCACTTAGACAGAAAAGAACAACTCAACTTCGGCAGCTCATAGGTACTGAAAGGATTAAGATTTTTTTTAATAGACATAATTTACAAATCTGGAGCCAGTTAACTGGTGTGTAGTATGAGTGACACTGATGACAACCATACTTACCTGGTCCTATCCTGGTGTCCTGTTGTCCCCGCTATTATCTTTTGTATCTTCCATTCCTAAGCCAGAGAAGATAACGGGACCACAGAACAGGATCCTCAGGGTGCCGTTTCCTCAATGTAATAATCCTACCGCCAACCGTCCCACAAACGGCAGGGAGAAATAACGGAATGTCCGCAGCAGATTTTATGAAGTAAACTTGAAGTAACTTTACTGCAGATTTTATGCAACGGCATGAAAAATACAGTCTTTACAGGAGTGAAGCGGGATACAGGTTCCTCACAGGTTTGCTGGGACTTTAGAATGAATGAGCTTTGGTGCTAGCCACTGTGCTACTATTTTAGGATATTTGAGTTGATAGTAGTCACACAGGATTTGTAGGATTGGAATAACTCGGGGTCGGTATTAGGCTTCAGGCCTAGCTTGAATTGATGCTGATGATAGATTAGTTGTGCTTGCTTTGTAGTCCGGCAGAAAGAGAGAGAATTTAGTGGCTGCAGTCCCTTATATGTTAAGAGGGCTGGACAAAGCTCATTGGTCAGCAGAACCGGTCAGTCCTGACCCAGTTAACTCTGGGTATCACATGACCCCCAAAGGTCCTCAAACCATACTACAATTTATTTAAAGGCACGTGACCTCTAAGGTCCTATACAGAGGTATTCCTACTTATTAATGTATACATGAAATTATACAATTATAAGGAGCTACTAGGGGTGAGCCCTACAGGAGAGCCCTATTAACATGGAGGGACTCTGACTGAGGGGACTTTAGACAAAGGGACAGGACCAGGTCCAGTACCGGGATACCACAATAACATAAAAAAAACTGTTTTATTTAGTTTTTTTTTTGCAATATAGTGCACTCTGCAAAATCTCATCCCCCATCCATTTATAGAATCACAACCTACCTAGAGCGCGTGTACTACAAACACTACGTATGACCCCCTTAAAAATGTCTCAAAAATTATAAACACAGTATATATATATATACCCCAGAATAGTCTCCTTTATACAGACCACTGAACAGACCCCAAAGTATTCAGATCCCAGACCACCCCCTGTCTAGACTCCCCCTGTATACAGACCCAACTACCTATAAAGTACAGACACCAGACCAGGACAATCTTCCTCTGTTACTCGTAAAGGGGTTATCCAGGAAAAACACTTATATATATATATATCTCAACTGTCTCCAGAAAGTTAAACAGATTTGTAAATTACTTCTTTTAAAAAATCTTAATCCTTTCAGTACTTATGAGCTTCTGAAGTTAAGGTTGTTCTTTTCTGTCTAAATCCTCTCTGATGACACCTGTCTCGGGAACCGCCCAGTTTAGAAGCAAATCCTCATAACAAACCTCTTCTAAACACGGCGGTTCCCGAGACAGGTGTCATCAGAGAGAACTTAGACAGAAAAGAACAACTCAACCTCAGAAGCTCATAAGTACTGAAAGGATTAAGATTTTTTAATAGAAGTAATTTACAAATCTGTTTAACTTTCTGGAGACAGTTGGTATATAAAAAAAAGTTTTTTCCTGGCTAACCCCTTTAACGACCACGGACGTAAATGTACGTCCTGGTTTGGCGGGACTTCCCACACCAGGACATACATTTACGTCCTGTGTATGACCGCGAGCATCGGAAGGACGCTCGCGTCATACACTGCAGGTTACAGCTGCTAGCAGCAGCCGGGGACCCGCCCGTAATGGCCGACATCTGCGATCGCACGGATGTCCACCATTAACCCCTCAGATGCCGTGATCAATACAGATCACGGCATCTGCGGCATTGCGGCACTTTGATTGGATGATCGGATCTCCCGCAGCGCTGCCGCGGCGATCCGATCATCCAGCATGACAGCCCGAGGTCCCCTCACCTGGCTCCGGCCGTCTCCCGGGGTCTTCTGCTCTGGTCTGAGATCGAGCAGAAGATCACCGCTAATACTGATCAGTGCTGTGCCTTATACATAGCAATGAACAGTATTAGCAATCAAAGGATTGCTATAGATAGTCCCCTATGGAGATGTAAAAAGTGTAAAAAAATAAAAAGTTGAAAAACGTAAAAATAAAAAGTAAAAAAAAAGTGAAAAATCCCCTCCCCCAATAAAAATGAAAATTGTCCGTTTTTCCCATTTTACCCCCAAAAAGCGTAAGTTTTTAAAAAAATAAACATATGTGTAAATGTCTGAACTATCAAAATATAATGTTACTGATCCCGTACGGTGAATGGCGTAAACGTAAAAAATTAAAAAAGTCCAAAAATGCTGCTTTTTTTGTCACATTTTAGTTCCAAAAAAAAATTTATAAAAAATGATCTAAAAGTTTTATATATGCAAATGTGGTATCTAAAATAAGTACAGATGACGGCGCAAAAAATGAGCCCTCATACCGCCCTATATACGGAAAAATGAAAAAGTTATAGGTGGTCAAAATAGGGCGATTTTAGATTACCGATTTTGTACAAAAAGTTTTAGATTTTTTTTAAGCGGTACAAAAATATAAAAGTATCTAGCCATGGGTATCATTTTAATGGTATTTACCCACAGAATAAAGAACACACGTCATTTTTACCGTAAAGTGTATAGTGTGAAAATAAAACCCTCCAAAATGTGCAAAATTTTGGTTTTCACTTAAATTTCCTCCCTAAAAAAATTTTTTTTTTTTAGTTCGCCGTACATTTTATGGTAAAATGAGGGGTTTCATTACAAAGTAAAATTGGTCATGCAAAAAACAAGCCCTTATAGGGGTATTTAGATGGAAATATAAAAGAGTTATGGATTTTAGAAGGCGAGGAGGAAAAGATGAAAACGCAAAAATAAAATAAATAAAATTGGCCTGGTCCTTAAGGTGAAAATTGGCTTGGTCATTAAGGGGTTAAAGGGGTACTTCACTGTCACAGAGTCTGAAACATTTAGTTCCAAATGCTGGGTATGGGCTGCGGGGGTCGAGACGTCACACCACGCCCCCTCAATGCAAGTCTATGGGAGGGGGCGTGGCGGACGCCACGCCCCCTCCCATAGACTTGCATTGAGGGGGGGTGACGTCACAAGGGGTCTAACCGTGGCGTCACGATCCCCTCACCCAGCATTCTGAACTAAACGTTCCGGACGCTGGGGCAGTGGAGTACCCCTTTAATAATATGGCCACAATGAATGCATCTTACATGCAGAGATTCTCCGAAGTGTGATTCATCGTTTCCCTTCGCGGTGAAGTGAACACTTTCAGGTATCAGCATTTTGCCATAAATAGAACATATTACCGCTATTTCCAGATGATAGGAAATATATCAGTTGTCTGGACACCAAGGCTCATTCATAACTAAAGAACTTGCCAAGCAATATGCCGTAAAATATGACTCCGCCACAAGAATATCTTTGTATTAAAGAAGGAAAAAGTTATTTAGAGGTAAAGATCATTGACTGGAGAACCGGATGCACTTCCTATATTCCCTTATTAGTCATGATGAGACACATTACATTATAATTAGTACAAATGGGACACATTAAGAATATTTTATAGTTTATATAAATTACATACTCAAGTCACTATTCTGCTGGTGAGGTCACTGTGTACATTACATTCCATTACTTATCCTGTACTGATCCTGAGTTATATCCTGTATTATACCCCAGAGCTGTACTCACTATTCTGCTGGTGAGGTCACTGTGTACATACATTACATTACTTATCCTGTACTGATCCTGAGTTATATCCTGTATTATACTCCAGAGCTGTACTCACTATTCTGCTGGTGAGATCACTGTGTACATACATTACATTACTTATCCTGTACTGATCCTGAGTTATATCTTGTATTATACTCCAGAGCTGTACTCACTATTCTGCTGGTGAGGTCACTGTGTACATACATTACTTATCCTGTACTGATCCTGAGTTATATCCTGTATTATACTCCAGAGCTGTACTCACTATTCTGCTGGTGAGGTCACTGTGTATATACATTACATTACTTATCCTGTACTGATCCTGAGTTATATCCTGAATTATACTCCAGAGCTGTACTCACTATTCTGCTGGTGAGGTCACTGTGTATATACATTACATTACTTATCCTGTACTGATCCTGAGTTATATCCTATATTATACTCCAGAGCTGTACTCACTATTCTGCTGGTGAGGTCACTGTGTATATACATTACATTACTTATCCTGTACTGATCCTGAGTTATATCCTGAATTATACTCCAGAGCTGTACTCACTATTCTGCTGGTGAGGTCACTGTGTATATACATTACATTACTTATCCTGTACTGATCCTGAGTTATATCCTATATTATACTCCAGAGCTGTACTCACTATTCTGCTGGTGGGGTCACTGTGTACATACACTACATTACTTATCCTGTACTGATCCTGAGTTATATCCTGTATTATTCTCCAGAGCTGTACTCACTATTCTGCTGGTGGGGTCACTGTGTACATACATTACATTACTTATCCTGTACAGGGGTTGATAAATTTGGCTTATATAAGCAAAAAATCAATACATCGCTTTTGAATACCATTTTTGTTAGCAAAAACCAATAAATGACTTCAGATTATCACTTTGCAGCTTTGAAAAAAATGTGTGATATATATATATATATATGTGTGTGTGTTTATTACTTTTTTGTTCCCACTTTTTCCACCTAAATGTACTAACTCATTTTTCGTTTTTTTTTACTTCTCATTTCAGATCCATGTATCCGGTGGACTACTTTAGATGCGGAGAAGTACCATGACCAGCGTTTTTTTGGTTTAATGTTAATAAAATGGTTAACGTGGGCTTGTGGGGGAGTGTTTTTTTTTTTAAATAATATTATTTTTAAACGTGTTGTGTTTTTTTTTATTTTTTATTTACTTGACAGACTTAGTAGTGGAAGCTGTCTTATAAACGGAATCCATTCCTAAGCCGGGGCTTAGCGTTAGCAACAAAAATAGCTAGCGCTAACCCCCAGTGATTACCCTGGTACCGGTACCAACAGGCCTGGAGCGTCAAATATGGCGCTCCTGGGCCTAGGCGGTAATAGGCTGGCGTTTCTTAGTCTGGGGAGGGCCAGTAACAATGGTTCTCGCCCACTCTGATAACGCCAGGCTGTTGCTGCTTGGTTGGCATCTTGCTGAGAATGAAAATACGGGAACGCCACACAATTTTTTGTATAAATAGTGAAATATATAAAAAAAAAAAAAAAGGGTTCCCCCCATTTTTATTCTCAGCCAGATACCAACCAGGTAGCAATTGCCTGACGTAACCACGGTGTTACTGGCCCTCCCCAGCCTAAATAAAGCCAGCCTGTTACCGTCTAGGCCCAGGAGCGCCATTTTTGACACTCCGGGCCTGCATGGTATCGGCTCTTCCCAGCACCCCTGTGGTGGTAGGTAGCGGGGTAATAATTGGGGGTTAGCGCTTGCTGTTTTTGTGGCTAATGCTAAACCCAGCTTAGTAATGGACTCCATCTATAAGACGGCTTCCACTACTAAGCCTGTAAAGTAAATTTTAAAAAACACAACACGTTTTATAAAAATTTATTCCAAAAAAAAAACCACTCCCCCACAAGCCCTTGTTAACCATTTTGTTAAAATAAAAAAAATAAAAATCTGGTCATCGAAGTAGTCCACTGAATCCGAAGTAGTCCACAGGATACACTGATCTGAAATGAGAAAAAAAGAAAAATAGGTTAATACATTTATTGTCACCCGCCCGCACATCTCCCGTGCCGCACGACTACAACTCCCAGCATGCCCTTACAGTAAGGACATGCTGGGAGTTGTAGTCATGTGGTGCGGGAGATGTGCGGGCGAGTCACAAGCTTGTCACCTACCCCCCTCTGCATGACTACAACTCCTAGCATGCCTTTACAGTAAGGACATGCTGGGATTTGTAGTTGGGTGGTGCGGGCGAGTGACAAGCTTGTGACTCGCCCCCCCACACAACTACAACTCCCAGTATGTCATTACTGTAATGACATGCTAGGAGTTGTAGTCGTGCAAGCCAGGCAAGCAGTGCTCTCCGCTCCCTCCCTAGTGCTCTCCGCTCCCTGGCTGGCGGTGATAAGAAAATCACTGTAATTTCATATTTCCCGCCTGCTCCCGTGATAAGGGACCCATCAGGAAATTTGAAATGACAGTAAACTCTGCGGCGCCGTAGCAAAGGGAGCCCGGGCTGACATAACACTGCAGCCGCCCGGTACTCCCGCAGCCGGGAGATGTGCAGGAGCCGTCCCTGTCATCTCTCAACATGTACCGCAGCGCTGAGGGATGGCAGGGACGACTTCTGCACATCTCCTGGCCCGTCTGCGGGAGTCTCTGGCAGCTGCAGAGTGATGCCAGCCCGGGCTCCTTCTAACATATAACAGAGCTGCAGAGTTTTTCTCGGTTCTACTGTAATTTCCCGCCTGATCCCGTGATTGGCTGCTTGGTCCCGGCCAATCACAGGACCCAGTGGGAAATGTGACTAGAAAAACTCTGCGGTGCCGAGGTATATTAAAAGGAGCCCGGGCTCCATCTGATGCTATCCCCGCTACCCTTACATAATGAGGGGGACACTGCTTTACATTTCCCCCCCCCCTTGTCTCCCGCCCACACCGCACATCTTCCACCTGCTACAAGACGCCATCATTATATAAGGGTATATTGTAAAATAGAAACACGGGTCGGCACTACTTAATGTCCCATAATAGACCACCTGTACCTGGAGAGGTGCCGAGATGTAAAAGCCGCAATCCTAGAGTGGTGTCCCGGTACAGGACCTTGTCCTGTCCCTTGTCTAAAGTCCCCTCAGTTAGAGTCCCTCCATTCATATAGGGCTCCCCTGCAGGGCTTACCCTTGGTCGCCTCATGTATAGTGTGTTTATATTTATCTAATGTATAGAAAGTATATGTACTGGACCTTAGTGGTCACATGATGAACGGTTGTGATGTATAAAATGTTCAAGGACCTTAGAGGTCATGTGATGTACCCAGAGTTCACTGGGTTCATAACTGACAGATTTGCTGACCAATGAGCTCAGTCCAGCCCCTTATTATATAAAGGACTGTAGTCAATCAATTCCCTCTCTTGGCTCTTGTTCCTGCTCCCGGATCCAAAGCACAATCAGCATTTCTCAATTCATCTCAACTTGGCCAAAGACTAAAGATCCAGCAACCACTAAAACTACTGTGAGTTATAAAGCTCCACCTACAAATTCTAAGTGACTACTAATCAGCTAAAATAATAAAATCAGTAGCACAGTGGCCTGCTTAAATCTCAAGACTACTAGTCCCAGCAAAGCCTGTGAGGAACCTGCATCCCGGTTACCTCAGGAGAAACTGAATATGTGTAAAGAAGGTTTTCACAAGTATTTAAAGCGTACCTCTCATCAAAAAAACTTTTGATATATTATAGATTAATGTATGCAGAATAACTTTACAATTGCATGTTATTAAAAAATATGCTTCTATTTAATTTTCCACTTTGAAGAAATGACCACTAGGGGTCTCCCTACCAGTCCTGGCAGCAAGCATTTCAGACTCATGCTGGAGTCCTAAACACTACGAGCTGCCAGTCTGCTTTGTTCACAAAGGAGAACACTCAGAGCTGCCAGCCTGCTTTGTTCACAGCCTGTTTGGCTGTGAACAAAGCAGGCTGGCAGCTCTGAATGTTTAGGACTCCAGCATGAGTCAGAAATGCTTGCTGACAGGACTGATCGGGAAAAATACAATAGAAAGAAGCATATTTGTCATTAACATGCTATAGGAAAGTTATTCAACATTCATTAATCTAAAATATATCAAAAGTTTATTTGCTGAGAGGTCCCCTTTAATGTTTAAAATGACAGTGGTCAGATGTGCAAAAAATGGCCGGGTCCTAAGGTGTAAAATGGCTGGGTCGTTAAGGGGTTAACCCCTTAAGGACACATGACGTACTGGAACGTCATGTGTCCACTCCCGATCTATAACGCGGGGCCACGGCGTGGCCCCGCGTCATAGCGGTTCGGGCCCGGCCTCTAACAACGGCCGGGACCCGTGGCTAATAGCGCGCGGCATTGATCGCTGTGCCGCGCGCTATTAACCCTTTAGACGCGGCGTTCAAAGTTGAACGCCGCGTCTAAAGTGAAACCGAAAGCATGCCGGCTAGCTCAGTGGGCTGTTCGGGATAGCCGCGGTGAAATCGCGGCATCCCGAACAGCTGACAGGAAGCGGGAGGGCCCCTACCTGCCTCCTCGCTGTCCGATCGCCGAATGACTGCTCAGTGCCTGAGATCCAGACATGAGCAGTCATGCGGCAGAATCATCGATCACTGGTTTCTTATGAGAAACCAGTGATCAATGTAAAAGATCAGTGTGTGCAGTGTTATAGGTCCCTATGGGACCTATAACACTGCAGAAAAAAGGTGCAAAAAAAAGTGAATAAACATCATTTAACCCCTTCCCTATTAAAAGTTTGAATCACCCCCCTTTTCCCATAAAAGAAAAAACACAGTGTAAATAAAAATAAAAATAAACATAAATGGTATCGCCGAGTGCGGAAATGTCCGAATTATAAAAATATATCGTTAATTTAACCGCACGGTCAATGGCGTGCGCGCAAAAAAATTCCAAAGTCCAAAATAGTGCATTTTTGGTCACTTTTTATATATGAATAAAAAGCGATCAATAAGTCCTATCAATGCAAAAATGGTACCGTTAAAAACTTCAGATCACGGCGCAAAAAATGAGCCCTCATACCGCCCCATACACGGAAAAATAAAAAAGTTATAGGGGTCAGAAGATGACAATTTTAAACGTATAAATTTTTCTGCATGAAGTTATGATTTTTTCCAGAAGTGCGACAAAATCCAACCTATATAAGTAGGGGATCATTTTAATCATATGGACCTACAGAATAAAGATAAGGTGTCATTTTTACCGAAAAATGTACTACGTAGAAACGGAAGTCCCCAAAAGTTACAAAATGGCGTTTTTTTTTTCAATTTTGTCTCACAATGATTTTTTTTCCCGTTTCACCGTAGATTTTTGGGCACAATGACTGACGTCATTACAAAGTAGAATTGGTAGTGCAAAAAATAAGCCCTCATATGGATTTTTAGGTGCAAAATTGAAAGAGTTATGATTTTTTAAAGGCAAGGACCAAAAAACGAAAATGCAAAAACGGAAAAAACCCCGGTCCTTAAGGGGTTAAAGTGGTTATCCAGCCCAAAACTTTTTTTTTATATATATCAACTGGCTCCGGAAAGTTAAACAGATTTGTAAATTACTTCTATTAAAAAATCTTAATCCTTCCAATAGTTATTAGCTTCTGAAGTTGAGTTGTTGTTTTCTGTCTAACTGCTCTCTGATGACTCACATCCCGGGAGCTGTGCAGTTCCTATGGGGATATTCTCCCATCATGCACAGCTCCCGGGACGTGACATCATCATTGAGCAGTTAGACAGAAAACTTCAGAAGCTATTAACTATTGTAAGGATTAAGATTTTTTTAATAGAAGTAATTTACAAATCTGTTTAAAGGGGTACTCCGCCCCTAGACATCTTATCCCCTATCCAAAGGATAGGGGATAAGATGTCAGATCGCCGCGATCCCGCTGCTGGGGAGCCCTGGGATCCCCGCTGCGGCACCGCGCTCTCATTACAGCACAGAGCAAGTTCGCTCTGTGCGTAATGACGGGCAATACAGGGGACTCCGGCTCCGCCCCTCGTGACATCACGGTCCGTCCCCTTAATGCAAGTCTATGGGTGGGGGCGTGACGACTGCCACGCCCCCTCCAATAGACTTGTAATGAAAGGGGCGGGCTGTGACGTCACAAGGGGCGGAGCCATGACGTAACGATGCTCCGTCCCCTGTATTGCCCGTCATTACTTGCAGAGCGAACTCGCTCTGTGCTGTAATGAGAGCGCGGTGCCGCAGCGGCGATCCCAGGGCCAGTTGATATATATAAAAAAAAAGGTTTTGCCTGGAATACCCCTTTAATTTTAGTACAGTGATCCCTCAACATACGATGGTAATCCGTTCCAAATGGACCATCGTTTGTTGAAACCATCGCATGTTGAGGGACCTGTGCAATGTAAAGTATAGAACAGTGGTCTACAACCTGCGGACCTGCAGATGTTGCAAAACTACAGCACCCAGCATGCCCGGACAGCCAACGGCTGTCCGGGCATGCTGGGTGTTGTAGTTTTGCAACATCTGGAGGTCCGCAGGTTGAAGTCCACTGTTAGAGGAAGTTGTACTCACCTGTCCCCGCCGCTCCGGACCATCACCGCTCGTCACCGCTGCCCTGGATGTCGCCGTCCATCGCTGTCGCCGCGTCCCCGACGCTCCAGCAAGGCCTCTGCTTCCCCGGCATCCTCGCTCTCCGTCGCCACCATCACGTCACTATGCACCCTGCTCCTATTGGATGACGGGACGGCGTGCGCAGCGACGTGATGACGACGATGGAGAGCGCTGACCATGCAGGGGATCCCGAAGAGGACGCGCCGGAGCCCCGAGGACAGGTAAGTGATCGTCACCGGACCACACGGGGCACTGTAAACAGCTATCCGGGGGCAGCTGAAGCAGTCTGCGCTGGAGGATAGCCGTTTGCGCGATGGCCCCGACATACAAAAGCATCGTATGTTGATGCTGCCTCTGAGAGACCATCGTATGTTGAAATGACCGTATGTCGGGGCCATCGTAGGTCGGGGGGTCAGGGTCACTGTATATATATATATGGTATGTCGGGGCCATCGTAGGTCGGGGGGTCACCGTATATATATGGTATGTCGGGGCCATCGTAGGTCGGGGGGTCACCGTATATATATGGTATGTCGGGGCCATCGTAGGTCGGGGGGGTCACTGTATATATATGGTATGTCGGGGCCATCGTAGGTCGGGGGGTCACTGTATATATATATGGTATGTCGGGGCCATCGTAGGTCGGGGGGTCACTGTATATATATATATGGTATGTCGGGGTTATCGTAGGTCGGGGGGTCACTGTATATATATATATATGGTATGTCGGGGCCATCGTAGGTCGGGGGGTCACTGTATATATATATGGTATGTCGGGGTTATCGTAGGTCGGGGGGTCACTGTATATATATATATATGGTATGTCGGGGCCATCGTAGGTCGGGGGGTCACTGTATATATATATATATGGTATGTCGGGGTTATTGTAGGTCGGGGGGTCACTGTATATATATATATATATGGTATGTCGGGGTTATCGTAGGTCGGGGGGTCACTGTATATATATATATATATGGTATGTCGGGGCCATCGTAGGTCGGGGGGTCACTGTATATATATATATATATATGGTATGTCGGGGCCATCGTAGGTCGGGGGGTCACTGTATATATATATATATGGTATGTCGGGGTTATCGTAGGTCGGGGGGTCACTGTATATATATATATATATATGGTATGTCGGGGCCATCGTAGGTCGGGGGGTCACTGTATATATATATGGTATGTCGGGGTTATCGTAGGTCGGGGGGTCACTGTATATATATATGGTATGTCGGGGTTATCGTAGGTTGGGGGGTCACTGTATATATATATGGTATGTCGGGGTTATCGTAGGTCGGGGGGTCACTGTATATATATATATATATGGTATGTCGGGGCCATCGTAGGTCGGGGGGTCATTGTATATATATATATATGGTATGTCGGGGCCATCGTAGGTCGGGGGGTCACTGTATATATATATATATGGTATGTCGGGCCATCGTAGGTCGGGGGGTCATTGTATATATATATATATGGTATGTCGGGGCCATCGTAGGTCGGGGGGTCACTGTATATATATATATATGGTATGTCGGGGCCATCGTAGGTCGGGGGGTCACTGTATATATATATATATGGTATGTCGGGCCATCGTAGGTCGGGGGGTCACTGTATATATATATATATGGTATGTCGGGGTTATCGTAGGTCGGGGGGTCATTGTATATATATATATATATGGTATGTCGAGGTCATTGTAGGTCGGGGGGTCACTGTATATATATATGGTATGTCAGGGTTATCGTAGGTCGGGGGGTCACTGTATATATATATATGGTATGTCGGGGTTATCGTAGGTCGGGGGGTCACTGTATATATATATATATATGGTATGTCGGGGCCATCGTAGGTCGGGGGGTCACTGTATATATATATATATATATGGTATGTCGAGGTCATTGTAGGTCGGGGGGTCACTGTATATATATATGGTATGTCAGGGTTATCGTAGGTCGGGGGGTCACTGTATATATATATATATGGTATGTCGGTGTCATCGTAGGTTGGGGGGTCACTGTATATATATATATGTGGTATGTCGGGGTCATTGTAGGTCGGGGGGTCACTGTGTATATATATATATATAGTATGTCAGGGTTATCGTAGGTCGGGGGGTCACTGTATATATATATATGGTATGTCAGGGCCATCGTAGGTCGGGGGGTCACTGTATATATATATGGTATGTCGGGGTCATCGTAGGTCGGGGGGTCACTGTATATATATATGGTATGTCGGGGTTATCGTAGGTCGGGGGGTCACTGTATATATATATATATGGTATGTCGGGGCCATCGTAGGTCGGGGGGTCACTGTATATATATATATATGGTATGTCGAGGTCATTGTAGGTCGGGGGGTCACTGTATATATATATATATATATATATATATATATATATATATATTTGGTATGTCGGGGTCATCGTAGGTCGGGGGGGTCACTGTATATATATATATATGGTATGTCGGGGTCATCGTAGGTCGGGGGGTCACTGTATATATATATATATATATATATATATGGTATGTCGGGGTCATCGTAGGTCGGGGGGGGTCACTGTATATATATATATATGGTGTGTCGGGGTCATCGTAGGTCGGGGGTCACTGTATATATATATATATATAGTATGTCGGGGTCATCGTAGGTTGGGGGTCACTGTATATATATATATATGGTATGTCAGGGCCATCGTAGGTCGGGGGGTCACTGTATATATATATATGGTATGTCAGGGCCATCGTAGGTTGGGGGGTCACTGTATATATATATATGGTATGTCAGGGCCATCGTAGGTCGGGGGGTCACTGTATATATATATAGTATGTCAGGGCCATCGTAGGTCGGGGGTCACTGTATATATATATATGGTATGTCGGGGTCATCGTAGGTCGGGGGGTCACTGTATATTTATATGGTATGTCAGGGCCATCGTAGGTCGGGGGGTCACTGTATATATATATATATATATATATATGGTATGTCGGGGTCATCATAGGTCGGGGGTCACTGTATATATATATATATATGGATATATATGGTATGTCGGGGCCATCGTAGGTCGGGGGGTCACTGTATATATATATATATATGGTATGTCAGGGCCATCGTAGGTCGGGGGGTCACTGTATATATATATGGTATGTCGGGGTCATCGTAGGTCGGGGGTCACTGTATATATATATATAT